>NC_134494.1:33087018-33297018 GCF_040206685.1 Ascaphus truei
ACAACTGGATTTCAATTGAGAAGATTTTTCCCAACTAGTCTCTGAGATGTTTTTTTGACCAAAGAACTGCCATTTTTGACAAAAACTGAAACCTTTCAAAAATGTTCCAAACATAGTTAAAATTACTCTACAATATCAATCTTTAAATTCTGTGGTGATAGAACCCTATTTGAACTCCTGGATTTCAAATGAGAAGATTTCTCCCAACTAGTCTCTGAGATGTTTTTTTGACCAAAGAACTGTCATTTTTGAGAAAAAATAAAATCTTTCAAAAATGGTCCAAACATTGTTTAAATTACTCTACAATATCAATCTTTAAATTCTGTGGTGTTAGAAATATATTTGAACTCCTGGATTTCAAATGAGAAGATTTTTCCCAACTAGACTCTGAGATGAATTTTTGACCAAAGAACTGTCATTTTTGAGAAAAAATAAAATCTTTCAAAAATGGTCCAAACATAGTTTAAATGATTCTACAATATCAATCTTCAAGTTCTGTGGCATTATAAATCTATTTGGACAACTGGATTTCAATTGAGAAGATTTTTCCCAACTAGTCTCTGAGATGTTTTTTTGACCAAAGAACTGCCATTTTTGACAAAAACTGAAACCTTTCAAAAATGTTCCAAACATAGTTAAAATTACTCTACAATATCAATCTTTAAATTCTGTGGTGATAGAACCCTATTTGAACTCCTGGATTTCAAATGAGAAGATTTTTCCCAACTAGTCTCTGAGATGTTTTTTTGACCAAATAACTGCCATTTTTGACAAAAAATAAAACCTTTAAAAAATGTTCCAAACATAGTTAAAATCACTCTACAATATCAATCTTTAAATTCTGTGGTGATAGAACCCTATTTGAACTCCTGGATTTCAAATGAGAAGATTTCTCCCAACTAGTCTCTGAGATGTTTTTTTGACCAAAGAACTGTCATTTTTGAGAAAAAAATAAATCTTTCAAAAATATTTCAAACATAGTTTAAATGATTCTACAATATCAATCTTCAAGTTCTGTGGCGTTTGAAATCTATTTGGACAACTGGATTTAAATGAGAAGATGTTTTCCAACTTGTCTTTGAGATTTTTTTTGACCAAAGAACTGCCATTTTTGACAAAAACTGAAACCTTTCAAAAATGTTCCAAACATAGTTTAAATTACTCTACAATATCAATCTTTAAATTCTGTGGTGTTAGAAATATATTTGAACTCCTGGATTTCAATTGAGAAGATTTTTCCCAACTAGTCTCTGAGATGTTTTTTTGACCAAAGAACTGTCATTTTTGAGAAAAAATAAAATCTTTCAAAAATGTTCCAAACATAGTTTAAATTACTCTAAGATATCAATCTTTAAATTCTGTGGTGTTAGAACCCTATTTGAACTCCTGGATTTCAAATGAGAAGATTTTTCCCAACTAGTCTCTGAGATGTTTTTTTGACCAAAGAACTGTCATTTTTGAGAAAAAATTCAATCTTTCAAAAATGTTCCAAACATAGTTTAAATTACTCTACAATATCAATCTTTAAATTCTGTGGTGTTAGAACCCTATTTAAACTCCTGGATTTCAAATGAGAAGATTTTTCCCAACTAGTCTCTGAGATGTTTTTTTGACCAAAGAACTGTCATTTTTGAGAAAAAATAAAATCTTTCAAAAATGTTCCAAACATAGTTTAAATTACTCTACAATATCAATCTTTAAATTCTGTGGTGTTAGAACCCTATTTGTACTCCTGGATTTCAAATGAGAAGATTTTTCCCAACTAGTTTCTGAGATGTTTTTTTGACCAAAGAACTGTCATTTTTGAGAAAAAATAAAATCTTTCAAAAATGTTCCAAACACAGTTTAAATTTCTCTACAATATCAATCTTTAAATTCTGTGGTGTTAGAAATATATTTGAACTCCTGGATTTCAAATGAGAAGATTTTTCCCAACTAGACTCTGAGATGATTTTTTGACCAAAGAAATGTCATTTTTGAGAAAAAATAAAATCTTTCAAAAATGTTCCAAACATAGTTTAAATTACTCTACAATATCAATCTTTAAATTCTGTGGTGTTAGAAATATATTTGAACTCCTGGATTTCAATTGAGAAGATTTTTCCCAACTAGTCTCTGAGATGTTTTTTTAGTAAAGAACTGCCATTTTTGACAAAAACTGAAACCTTTCAAAAATGTTCCAAACATAGTTAAAATTACACTACAATATCAATCTTTTAATTCTGTGGTGTTAGAACATTATTTGAACTCCTGGATTTGAAATGAGTAGATTTTTCCCAACTAGTCTCTGAGATGTTTTTTTGACCAAAGAACTGTCATTTTTGAGAAAAAATAAAATCTTTCAAAAATGTTCCAAACATAGTTTAAATTACTCTAAGATATCAATCTTTAAATTCTGTGGTGTTAGAACCCTATTTGAACTCCTGGATTTGAAATGAGAAGATTTTTCCCAACTAGTCTCTGAGATGTTTTTTTGACCAAAGAACTGTCATTTTTGAGAAAAAATTAAATCTTTCAAAAATGTTCCAAACATAGTTTAAATTACTCTACAATATCAATCTTTAAATTCTGTGGTGTTAGAACCCTATTTGTACTCCTGGATTTCAAATGAGAAGATTTTTCCCAACTAGTTTCTGAGATGTTTTTTTGACCAAAGAACTGTCATTTTTGAGAAAAAATAAAATCTTTCAAAAATGGTCCAAACATAGTTTAAATGATTCTACAATATCAATCTTCAAGTTCTGTGGCATTATAAATCTATTTGGACAACTGGATTTCAATTGAGAAGATTTTTCCCAACTAGTCTCTGAGATGTTTTTTTGACCAAAGAACTGCCATTTTTGACAAAAACTGAAACCTTTCAAAAATGTTCCAAACATAGTTAAAATTACTCTACAATATCAATCTTTAAATTCTGTGGTGATAGAACCCTATTTGAACTCCTGGATTTCAAATGAGAAGATTTCTCCCAACTAGTCTCTGAGATGTTTTTTGATCAAAGAACTGTCATTTTTGAGAAAAAATAAAATCTTTCAAAAATGTTCCAAACAAAGTTTAAATTACTCTACAATATCAATCTTTAAATTCTGTGGTGTTAGAACCTTATTTGAACACCTGGATTTCAAATGAGAAGATTTTTCCCAACTAGTCTCTGAGATGTTTTTTTGACCAAAGAACTGTCATTTTTGAGAAAAAATAAAATCTTTCAAAAATGGTCCAAACATAGTTTAAATTACTCTACAATATCAATCTTTAAATTCTGTGGTGTTAGAAATATATTTGAACTCCTGGATTTCAAATGAGAAGATTTTTCCCAACTAGACTCTGAGATGAATTTTTGACCAAAGAACTGTCATTTTTGAGAAAAAATAAAATCTTTCAAAAATGGTCCAAACATAGTTTAAATGATTCTACAATATCAATCTTCAAGTTCTGTGGCATTATAAATCTATTTGGACAACTGGATTTCAATTGAGAAGATTTTTCCCAACTAGTCTCTGAGATGTTTTTTTGACCAAAGAACTGCCATTTTTGACAAAAACTGAAACCTTTCAAAAATGTTCCAAACATAGTTAAAATTACTCTACAATATCAATCTTTAAATTCTGTGGTGATAGAACCCTATTTGAACTCCTGGATTTCAAATGAGAAGATTTTTCCCAACTAGTCTCTGAGATGTTTTTTTGACCAAATAACTGCCATTTTTGACAAAAAATAAAACCTTTAAAAAATGTTCCAAACATAGTTAAAATCACTCTACAATATCAATCTTTAAATTCTGTGGTGATAGAACCCTATTTGAACTCCTGGATTTCAAATGAGAAGATTTCTCCCAACTAGTCTCTGAGATGTTTTTTTGACCAAAGAACTGTCATTTTTGAGAAAAAAATAAATCTTTCAAAAATATTTCAAACATAGTTTAAATGATTCTACAATATCAATCTTCAAGTTCTGTGGCGTTTGAAATCTATTTGGACAACTGGATTTAAATGAGAAGATGTTTTCCAACTTGTCTTTGAGATTTTTTTTGACCAAAGAACTGCCATTTTTGACAAAAACTGAAACCTTTCAAAAATGTTCCAAACATAGTTTAAATTACTCTACAATATCAATCTTTAAATTCTGTGGTGTTAGAAATATATTTGAACTCCTGGATTTCAATTGAGAAGATTTTTCCCAACTAGTCTCTGAGATGTTTTTTTGACCAAAGAACTGTCATTTTTGAGAAAAAATAAAATCTTTCAAAAATGTTCCAAACATAGTTTAAATTACTCTAAGATATCAATCTTTAAATTCTGTGGTGTTAGAAATATATTTGAACTCCTGGATTTCAAATGAGAAGATTTTTCCCAACTAGACTCTGAGATGAATTTTTGACCAAAGAACTGTCATTTTTGAGAAAAAATAAAATCTTTCAAAAATGGTCCAAACATAGTTTAAATGATTCTACAATGTCAATCTTCAAGTTCTGTGGAGATATAAATCTATTTGGACAACTGGATTTCATCTGAGAAGATGTTTTACAACTAGTCTTTGAGATTTTTTTTGACCAAAGAACTGTTATTTTTGAGAAAAAATAAAATCTTTCAAAAATGTTCCAAACATAGTTTAAATTACTCTACAATATCAATCTTTTAATTCTGTGGTGTTAGAACCTTATTTGAACTCCTGGATTTGAAATGAGAAGATTTTTACCAACTAGTCTCTGAGATGTTTTTTTGACCAAAGAACTGTCATTTTTGAGAAAAAATAAAATCTTTCAAAAATGTTCCAAACACAGTTTAAATTTCTCTACAATATCAATCTTTAAATTCTGTGGTGTTAGAACCCTATTTGAACTCCTGGATTTGAAATGAGAAGATTTTTCCCAACTAGTCTCTGAGATGTTTTTTTGACCAAAGAACTGTCATTTTTGAGAAAAAATAAAATCTTTCAAAAATGGTCCAAACATAGTTTAAATGATTCTACAATGTCAATCTTCAAGTTCTGTGGCGATATAAATCTATTTGGACAACTGGATTTCAACTGAGAAGATGTTTTACACTTAGTCTTTGAGATTTTTTTTGACAAAAGAACTGCCATTTTTGACAAAAACTGAAACCTTTCAAAAATGTTCCAAACATAGTTTAAATTACTCTACAATATCATCTTTAAATTCTGTGGTGTTAGAAATATATTTGAACTCCTGGATTTCAAATGAGAAGATTTTTCCCAACTAGACTCTGAGATGTTTTTTTGACCAAAGAACTGTCATTTTTGAGAAAAAATAAAATCTTTCAAAAATGGTCCAAACATAGTTTAAATGATTCTACAATGTCAATCTTCAAGTTCTGTGGCGATATAAATCTATTTGGACAACTGGATTTCATCTGAGAAGATGTTTTCCAACTTGTCTTTGAGATTTTTTTTGACCAAAGAACTGCCATTTTTGACAAAAACTGAAACCTTTCAAAAATGTTCCAAACATAGTTAAAATTACTCTACAATATCAATCTTTAAATTCTGTGGTGTTAGAACCCTATTTGAACTCCTGGATTTCAAATGAGAAGATATTTCCCAACTAGTCTCTGAGATGGTTTTTTGACCAAAGAACTGCCATTTTTGAGAAAAAATAAAATGTTTCAAAAATATTTCAAACATAGTTTAAATGATTCTACAAAATCAATCTTCAAGTTCTGTGGCGTTAGAAATCTATTTGGACAACTGGATTTCAACTGAGAAGATGTTTTCCAACTTGTCATTGAGGTTTTTTTTGACCAAAGAACTGCCATTTTTGACAAAAACTGAAACCTTTCAAAAATGTTCCAAACATAGTTAAAATTACTCTACAATATCAATCTTTAAATTCTGTGGTTTTAGAACCCTATTTGAACTCCGGGATTTCAAATGAGAAGATTTTTCCCAACTAGTCTCTGAGATGTTTTTTTGACCAAAGAACTGCCATTTTTGAGAAAAAATAAAATGTTTCAAATATATTTCAAACATAGTTTAAATGATTCTACAATATCAATCTTCAAGTTCTGTGGCATTCGAAATCTATTTGGACAACTGGATTTCAACTGAGAAGATGTTTTCCAACTTGTCTTTGAGATTTTTTTTGACCAAAGAACTGCCATTTTTGACAAAAAATGAAACCTTTCAAAAATGTTCCAAACATAGTTAAAATTACTCTACAATATCAATCTTTAAATTCTGTGGTGTTAGAAATATATTTGAACTCCTGGATTTCAATTGAGAAGATTTTTCCCAACTAGTCTCTGAGATGTTTTTTTGACCAAAGAACTGTCATTTTTGAGAAAAAATAAAATCTTTCAAAAATGTTCCAAACATAGTTTAAATTACTCTAAGATATCAATCTTTAAATTCTGTGGTGTTAGAAATATATTTGAACTCCTGGATTTCAAATGAGAAGATTTTTCCCAACTAGACTCTGAGATGAATTTTTGACCAAAGAACTGTCATTTTTGAGAAAAAATAAAATCTTTCAAAAATGGTCCAAACATAGTTTAAATGATTCTACAATGTCAATCTTCAAGTTCTGTGGAGATATAAATCTATTTGGACAACTGGATTTCATCTGAGAAGATGTTTTACAACTAGTCTTTGAGATTTTTTTTGACCAAAGAACTGTTATTTTTGAGAAAAAATAAAATCTTTCAAAAATTTTCCAAACATAGTTTAAATTACTCTACAATATCAATCTTTTAATTCTGTGGTGTTAGAACCTTATTTGAACTCCTGGATTTGAAATGAGAAGATTTTTACCAACTAGTCTCTGAGATGTTTTTTTGACCAAAGAACTGTCATTTTTGAGAAAAAATAAAATCTTTCAAAAATGTTCCAAACACAGTTTAAATTTCTCTACAATATCAATCTTTAAATTCTGTGGTGTTAGAACCCTATTTGAACTCCTGGATTTGAAATGAGAAGATTTTTCCCAACTAGTCTCTGAGATGTTTTTTTGACCAAAGAACTGTCATTTTTGAGAAAAAATAAAATCTTTCAAAAATGGTCCAAACATAGTTTAAATGATTCTACAATGTCAATCTTCAAGTTCTGTGGCGATATAAATCTATTTGGACAACTGGATTTCAACTGAGAAGATGTTTTACACTTAGTCTTTGAGATTTTTTTTGACAAAAGAACTGCCATTTTTGACAAAAACTGAAACCTTTCAAAAATGTTCCAAACATAGTTTAAATTACTCTACAATATCATCTTTAAATTCTGTGGTGTTAGAAATATATTTGAACTCCTGGATTTCAAATGAGAAGATTTTTCCCAACTAGACTCTGAGATGTTTTTTTGACCAAAGAACTGTCATTTTTGAGAAAAAATAAAATCTTTCAAAAATGGTCCAAACATAGTTTAAATGATTCTACAATGTCAATCTTCAAGTTCTGTGGCGATATAAATCTATTTGGACAACTGGATTTCATCTGAGAAGATGTTTTCCAACTTGTCTTTGAGATTTTTTTTGACCAAAGAACTGCCATTTTTGACAAAAACTGAAACCTTTCAAAAATGTTCCAAACATAGTTAAAATTACTCTACAATATCAATCTTTAAATTCTGTGGTGTTAGAACCCTATTTGAACTCCTGGATTTCAAATGAGAAGATATTTCCCAACTAGTCTCTGAGATGTTTTTTTGACCAAAGAACTGCCATTTTTGAGAAAAAATAAAATGTTTCAAAAATATTTCAAACATAGTTTAAATGATTCTACAAAATCAATCTTCAAGTTCTGTGGCGTTAGAAATCTATTTGGACAACTGGATTTCAACTGAGAAGATGTTTTCCAACTTGTCATTGAGGTTTTTTTTGACCAAAGAACTGCCATTTTTGACAAAAACTGAAACCTATCAAAAATGTTCCAAACATAGTTAAAATTACTCTACAATATCAATCTTTAAATTCTGTGGTTTTAGAACCCTATTTGAACTCCGGGATTTCAAATGAGAAGATTTTTCCCAACTAGTCTCTGAGATGTTTTTTTGACCAAAGAACTGCCATTTTTGAGAAAAAATAAAATGTTTCAAATATATTTCAAACATAGTTTAAATGATTCTACAATATCAATCTTCAAGTTCTGTGGCATTCGAAATCTATTTGGACAACTGGATTTCAACTGAGAAGATGTTTTCCAACTTGTCTTTGAGATTTTTTTTGACCAAAGAACTGCCATTTTTGACAAAAAATGAAACCTTTCAAAAATGTTCCAAACATAGTTAAAATTACTCTACAATATCAATCTTTAAATTCTGTGGTGTTAGAACCCTATTTGAACTCCTGGATTTCAAATGAGAAGATATTTCCCAACTAGTCTCTGAGATGTTTTTTTGACCAAAGAACTGCCATTTTTGAGAAAAAATAAAATGTTTCAAAAATATTTCAAACATAGTTTAAATGATTCTACAATATCAATCTTCAAGTTCTGTGGCGTTAGAAATCTATTTGGACAACTGGATTTCAACTGAGAAGATGTTTTCCAACTTGTCTTTGAGATTTTTTTTGACCAAAGAACTGCCATTTTTGACAAAAACTGAAACCTTTCAAAAATGTTCCAAACATAGTTAAAATTACTCTACAATATCAATCTTTAATTTCTGTGGTGTTAGAACCCTATTTGAACTCCTGGATTTCAAATGAGAAGATATTTCCCAACTAGTCTCTGAGATGTTTTTTTGACCAAAGAACTGCCATTTTTGAGAAAAAATAAAATGTTTCAAAAATATTTCAAACATAGTTTAAATGATTATACAATATCAATCTTCAAGTTCTGTGGCGTTAGAAATCTATTTGGACAACTGGATTTCAACTGAGAAGATGTTTTCCAACTTGTCTTTGAGATTTTTTTTGACCAAAGAACTGCCATTTTTGACAAAAACTGAAACCTTTCAAAAATGTTCCAAACATAGTTAAAATTACTCTACAATATCAATCTTTAATTTCTGTGGTGTTAGAACCCTATTTGAACTCCTGGATTTCAAATGAGAAGATTTTTCCCAACTAGTCTCTGAGATGTTTTTTTGACCAAAGAACTGCCATTTTAGAGAAAAAATAAAATGTTTCAAAAATATTTCAAACATAGTTTAAATGATTCTACAATATCAATCTTCAAGTTCTGTGGCGTTAGAAATCTATTTGGACAACTGGATTTCAACTGAGAAGATGTTTTCCAACTTGTCTGAGATTTTTTTGACCAAAGAACTGCCATTTTTGACAAAAACTGAAACCTTTCAAAAATGTTCCAAACATAGTTAAAATTACTCTACAATATCAATCTTTAAATTCTGTGGTGTTAGAACCCTATTTGAACTCCTGGATTTCAAATGAGAAGATATTTCCCAACTAGTCTTTGAGATGTTTTTTTGACCAAAGAACTGCCATTTTTGAGAAAAAATAAAATGTTTCAAAAATATTTCAAACATAGTTTAAATGATTCTACAATATCAATCTTCAAGTTCTGTGGCTTCGAAAGCTATTTGGACAACTGGATTTCAACTGAGAAGATGTTTTCCAACTTGTCTGAGATTTTTTTGACCAAAGAACTGCCATTTTTGACAAAAACTGAAACCTTTCAAAAATGTTCCAAACATAGTTAAAATTACTCTACAATATCAATCTTTAAATTCTGTGGTTTTAGAACCCTATTTGAACTCCGGGATTTCAAATGAGAAGATTTTTCCCAACTAGTCTCTGAGATGTTTTTTTGACCAAAGAACTGCCATTTTTGAGAAAAAATAAAATGTTTCAAAAATATTTCAAACATAGTTTAAATGATTCTACAAAATCAATCTTCAAGTTCTGTGGCGTTAGAAATCTATTTGGACAACTGGATTTCAACTGAGAAAATGCTTTCCAACTTGTCATTGAGGTTTTTTTTGACCAAAGAACTGCCATTTTTGACAAAAACTGAAACCTTTCAAAAATGTTCCAAACATAGTTAAAATTACTCTACAATATCAATCTTTAAATTCTGTGGTTTTAGAACCCTATTTGAACTCCGGGATTTCAAATGAGAAGATTTTTCCCAACTAGTCTCTGAGATGTTTTTTTGACCAAAGAACTGCCATTTTTGACAAAAAATGAAACCTTTCAAAAATGTTCCAAACATAGTTAAAATTACTCTACAATATCAATCTTTAAATTCTGTGGTGTTAGAACCCTATTTGAACTCCTGGATTTCAAATGAGAAGATATTTCCCAACTAGTCTCTGAGATGTTTTTTTGACCAAAGAACTGCCATTTTTGAGAAAAAATAAAATGTTTCAAAAATATTTCAAACATAGTTTAAATGATTCTACAAAATCAATCTTCAAGTTCTGTGGCGTTAGAAATCTATTTGGACAACTGGATTTCAACTGAGAAGATGTTTTCCAACTTGTCATTGAGGTTTTTTTTGACCAAAGAACTGCCATTTTTGACAAAAACTGAAACCTTTCAAAAATGTTCCAAACATAGTTAAAATTACTCTACAATATCAATCTTTAAATTCTGTGGTTTTAGAACCCTATTTGAACTCCGGGATTTCAAATGAGAAGATTTTTCCCAACTAGTCTCTGAGATGTTTTTTTGACCAAAGAACTGCCATTTTTGACAAAAAATGAAACCTTTCAAAAATGTTCCAAACATAGTTAAAATTACTCTACAATATCAATCTTTAAATTCTGTGGTGTTAGAACCCTATTTGAACTCCTGGATTTCAAATGAGAAGATATTTCCCAACTAGTCTCTGAGATGTTTTTTTGACCAAAGAACTGCCATTTTTGAGAAAAAATAAAATGTTTCAAAAATATTTCAAACATAGTTTAAATGATTCTACAATATCAATCTTCAAGTTCTGTGGCGTTAGAAATCTATTTGGACAACTGGATTTCAACTGAGAAGATGTTTTCCAACTTGTCTTTGAGATTTTTTTTGACCAAAGAACTGCCATTTTTGACAAAAACTGAAACCTTTCAAAAATGTTCCAAACATAGTTAAAATTACTCTACAATATCAATCTTTAATTTCTGTGGTGTTAGAACCCTATTTGAACTCCTGGATTTCAAATGAGAAGATATTTCCCAACTAGTCTCTGAGATGTTTTTTTGACCAAAGAACTGCCATTTTTGAGAAAAAATAAAATGTTTCAAAAATATTTCAAACATAGTTTAAATGATTCTACAATATCAATCTTCAAGTTCTGTGGCGTTAGAAATCTATTTGGACAACTGGATTTCAACTGAGAAGATGTTTTCCAACTTGTCTTTGAGATTTTTTTTGACCAAAGAACTGCCATTTTTGACAAAAACTGAAACCTTTCAAAAATGTTCCAAACATAGTTAAAATTACTCTACAATATCAATCTTTAAATTCTGTGGTGTTAGAACCCTATTTGAACTCCTGGATTTCAAATGAGAAGATATTTCCCAACTAGTCTTTGAGATGTTTTTTTGACCAAAGAACTGCCATTTTTGAGAAAAAATAAAATGTTTCAAAAATATTTCAAACATAGTTTAAATGATTCTACAATATCAATCTTCAAGTTCTGTGGCTTCGAAAGCTATTTGGACAACTGGATTTCAACTGAGAAGATGTTTTCCAACTTGTCTGAGATTTTTTTGACCAAAGAACTGCCATTTTTGACAAAAACTGAAACCTTTCAAAAATGTTCCAAACATAGTTAAAATTACTCTACAATATCAATCTTTAAATTCTGTGGTGTTAGAACCCTATTTGAACTCCTGGATTTCAAATGAGAAGATATTTCCCAACTAGTCTCTGAGATGTTTTTTTGACCAAAGAACTGCCATTTTTGAGAAAAAATAAAATGTTTCAAAAATATTTCAAACATAGTTTAAATGATTCTACAAAATCAATCTTCAAGTTCTGTGGCGTTAGAAATCTATTTGGACAACTGGATTTCAACTGAGAAGATGTTTTCCAACTTGTCATTGAGGTTTTTTTTGACCAAAGAACTGCCATTTTTGACAAAAACTGAAACCTTTCAAAAATGTTCCAAACATAGTTAAAATTACTCTACAATATCAATCTTTAAATTCTGTGGTTTTAGAACCCTATTTGAACTCCGGGATTTCAAATGAGAAGATTTTTCCCAACTAGTCTCTGAGATGTTTTTTTGACCAAAGAACTGCCATTTTTGACAAAAAATGAAACCTTTCAAAAATGTTCCAAACATAGTTAAAATTACTCTACAATATCAATCTTTAAATTCTGTGGTGTTAGAACCCTATTTGAACTCCTGGATTTCAAATGAGAAGATATTTCCCAACTAGTCTCTGAGATGTTTTTTTGACCAAAGAACTGCCATTTTTGAGAAAAAATAAAATGTTTCAAAAATATTTCAAACATAGTTTAAATGATTCTACAAAATCAATCTTCAAGTTCTGTGGCGTTAGAAATCTATTTGGACAACTGGATTTCAACTGAGAAGATGTTTTCCAACTTGTCATTGAGGTTTTTTTTGACCAAAGAACTGCCATTTTTGACAAAAACTGAAACCTTTCAAAAATGTTCCAAACATAGTTAAAATTACTCTACAATATCAATCTTTAAATTCTGTGGTTTTAGAACCCTATTTGAACTCCGGGATTTCAAATGAGAAGATTTTTCCCAACTAGTCTCTGAGATGTTTTTTTGACCAAAGAACTGCCATTTTTGACAAAAAATGAAACCTTTCAAAAATGTTCCAAACATAGTTAAAATTACTCTACAATATCAATCTTTAAATTCTGTGGTGTTAGAACCCTATTTGAACTCCTGGATTTCAAATGAGAAGATATTTCCCAACTAGTCTCTGAGATGTTTTTTTGACCAAAGAACTGCCATTTTTGAGAAAAAATAAAATGTTTCAAAAATATTTCAAACATAGTTTAAATGATTCTACAATATCAATCTTCAAGTTCTGTGGCGTTAGAAATCTATTTGGACAACTGGATTTCAACTGAGAAGATGTTTTCCAACTTGTCTTTGAGATTTTTTTTGACCAAAGAACTGCCATTTTTGACAAAAACTGAAACCTTTCAAAAATGTTCCAAACATAGTTAAAATTACTCTACAATATCAATCTTTAATTTCTGTGGTGTTAGAACCCTATTTGAACTCCTGGATTTCAAATGAGAAGATATTTCCCAACTAGTCTCTGAGATGTTTTTTTGACCAAAGAACTGCCATTTTTGAGAAAAAATAAAATGTTTCAAAAATATTTCAAACATAGTTTAAATGATTCTACAATATCAATCTTCAAGTTCTGTGGCGTTAGAAATCTATTTGGACAACTGGATTTCAACTGAGAAGATGTTTTCCAACTTGTCTTTGAGATTTTTTTTGACCAAAGAACTGCCATTTTTGACAAAAACTGAAACCTTTCAAAAATGTTCCAAACATAGTTAAAATTACTCTACAATATCAATCTTTAAATTCTGTGGTGTTAGAACCCTATTTGAACTCCTGGATTTCAAATGAGAAGATATTTCCCAACTAGTCTTTGAGATGTTTTTTTGACCAAAGAACTGCCATTTTTGAGAAAAAATAAAATGTTTCAAAAATATTTCAAACATAGTTTAAATGATTCTACAATATCAATCTTCAAGTTCTGTGGCTTCGAAAGCTATTTGGACAACTGGATTTCAACTGAGAAGATGTTTTCCAACTTGTCTGAGATTTTTTTGACCAAAGAACTGCCATTTTTGACAAAAACTGAAACCTTTCAAAAATGTTCCAAACATAGTTAAAATTACTCTACAATATCAATCTTTAAATTCTGTGGTGTTAGAACCCTATTTGAACTCCTGGATTTCAAATGAGAAGATATTTCCCAACTAGTCTCTGAGATGTTTTTTTGACCAAAGAACTGCCATTTTTGAGAAAAAAATAAAATGTTTCAAAAATATTTCAAACATAGTTTAAATGATTCTACAAAATCAATCTTCAAGTTCTGTGGCGTTAGAAATCTATTTGGACAACTGGATTTCAACTGAGAAGATGTTTTCCAACTTGTCATTGAGGTTTTTTTTGACCAAAGAACTGCCATTTTTGACAAAAACTGAAACCTTTCAAAAATGTTCCAAACATAGTTAAAATTACTCTACAATATCAATCTTTAAATTCTGTGGTTTTAGAACCCTATTTGAACTCCGGGATTTCAAATGAGAAGATTTTTCCCAACTAGTCTCTGAGATGTTTTTTTGACCAAAGAACTGCCATTTTTGACAAAAAATGAAACCTTTCAAAAATGTTCCAAACATAGTTAAAATTACTCTACAATATCAATCTTTAAATTCTGTGGTGTTAGAACCCTATTTGAACTCCTGGATTTCAAATGAGAAGATATTTCCCAACTAGTCTCTGAGATGTTTTTTTGACCAAAGAACTGCCATTTTTGAGAAAAAATAAAATGTTTCAAAAATATTTCAAACATAGTTTAAATGATTCTACAATATCAATCTTCAAGTTCTGTGGCGTTAGAAATCTATTTGGACAACTGGATTTCAACTGAGAAGATGTTTTCCAACTTGTCTTTGAGATTTTTTTTGACCAAAGAACTGCCATTTTTGACAAAAACTGAAACCTTTCAAAAATGTTCCAAACATAGTTAAAATTACTCTACAATATCAATCTTTAATTTCTGTGGTGTTAGAACCCTCTTTGAACTCCTGGATTTCAAATGAGAAGATATTTCCCAACTAGTCTCTGAGATGTTTTTTTGACCAAAGAACTGCCATTTTTGAGAAAAAATAAAATGTTTCAAAAATATTTTAAACATAGGTTAAATGATTCTACAATATCAATCTTCAAGTTCTGTGGCGTTCGAAAGCTATTTGGACAACTGGATTTCAACTGAGAAGATGTTTTCCAACTTGTCTGAGATTTTTTTGACCAAAAAACTGCCATTTTTGACAAAAACTGAAACCTTTCAAAAATGTTCCAAACATAGTTAAAATTACTCTACAATATCAATCTTTAAATTCTGTGGTGTTAGAACCCTATTTGAACTCCTGGATTTCAAATGAGAAGATATTTCCCAACTAGTCTCTGAGATGTTTTTTTGACCAAAGAACTGCCATTTTTGAGATAAAATAAAATGTTTCAAAAATATTTCAAACATAGTTTAAATGATTCTACAATATCAATCTTCAAGTTCTGTGGCGTTAGAAATCTATTTGGACAACTGGATTTCAACTGAGAAGATGTTTTCCAACTTGTCATTGAGGTTTTTTTTGACCAAAGAACTGCCATTTTTGACAAAAACTGAAACCTTTCAAAAATGTTCCAAACATAGTTAAAATTACTCTACAATATCAATCTTTAAATTCTGTGGTGTTAGAACCCTATTTGAACTCCTGGATTTCAAATGAGAAGATTTTTCCCAACTAGTCTCTGAGATGTTTTTTTGACCAAAGAACTGCCATTTTAGAGAAAAAATAAAATGTTTCAAAAATATTTCAAACATAGTTTAAATGATTCTACAATATCAATCTTCAAGTTCTGTGGCGTTAGAAATCTATTTGGACAACTGGATTTCAACTGAGAAGATGTTTTCCAACTTGTCTTTGAGATTTTTTTTGACCAAAGAACTGCCATTTTTGACAAAAACTGAAACCTTTCAAAAATGTTCCAAACATAGTTAAAATTACTCTACAATATCAATCTTTAATTTCTGTGGTGTTAGAACCCTATTTGAACTCCTGGATTTCAAATGAGAAGATATTTCCCAACTAGTCTCTGAGATGTTTTTTTGACCAAAGAACTGCCATTTTTGAGAAAAAATAAAATGTTTCAAAAATATTTCAAACATAGTTTAAATGATTCTACAATATCAATCTTCAAGTTCTGTGGCGTTAGAAATCTATTTGGACAACTGGATTTCAACTGAGAAGATGTTTTCCAACTTGTCATTGAGGTTTTTTTTGACCAAAGAACTGCCATTTTTGACAAAAACTGAAACCTTTCAAAATTGTTCCAAACAGTTAAAATTACTCTACAAAATCAATCTTTAAATTCTGTGGAGTTAGAACCCTATTTGAACTCCTGGATTTCAAATGAGAAGATATTTCCCAACTAGTCTCTGAGATGTTTTTTTGACCAAAGAACTGCCATTTTTGAGAAAAAATAAAATGTTTCAAAAATATTTCAAACAGTTTAAATGATTCTACAATATCAATCTTCAAGTTCTGTGGCGTTCGAAAGCTATTTGGACAACTGGATTTCAACTGAGAAGATGTTTTCCAACTTGTCTTTGAGATTTTTTTTGACCAAAGAACTGCCATTTTTGAGAAAAAATAAAATGTTTCAAAAATATTTCAAACATAGTTTAAATGATTCTACAATATCAATCTTCAAGTTCTGTGGCGTTAGAAATCTATTTGGACAACTGGATTTCAACTGAGAAGATGTTTTCCAACTTGTCTTTGAGATTTTTTTTGACCAAAGAACTGCCATTTTTGACAAAAACTGAAACCTTTCAAAAATGTTCCAAACATAGTTAAAATTACTCTACAATATCAATCTTTAAATTCTGTGGTGTTAGAACCCTATTTGAACTCCTGGATTTCAAATGAGAAGATATTTCCCAACTAGTCTCTGAGATGTTTTTTTGACCAAAGAACTGCCATTTTTGAGAAAAAATAAAATGTTTCAAAAATATTTTAAACATAGTTTAAATGATTCTACAATATCAATCTTCAAGTTCTGTGGCGTTCGAAAGCTATTTGGACAACTGGATTTCAACTGAGAAGATGTTTTCCAACTTGTCTGAGATTTTTTTGACCAAAGAACTGCCATTTTTGACAAAAACTGAAACCTTTCAAAAATGTTCCAAACATAGTTAAAATTACTCTACAATATCAATCTTTAAATTCTGTGGTGTTAGAACCCTATTTGAACTCCTGGATTTCAAATGAGAAGATATTTCCCAACTAGTCTCTGAGATGTTTTTTTGACCAAAGAACTGCCATTTTTGAGAAAAAAATAAAATGTTTCAAAAATATTTCAAACATAGTTTAAATGATTCTACAATATCAATCTTCAAGTTCTGTGGCGTTAGAAATCTATTTGGACAACTGGATTTAAACTGAGAAGATGTTTTCCAACTTGTCATTGAGGTTTTTTTTGACCAAAGAACTGCCATTTTTGACAAAAACTGAAACCTTTCAAAAATGTTCCAAACATAGTTAAAATTACTCTACAATATCAATCTTTAAATTCTGTGGTGTTAGAACCCTATTTGAACTCCTGGATTTCAAATGAGAAGATATTTCCCAACTAGTCTCTGAGATGTTTTTTTGACCAAAGAACTGCCATTTTTGAGAAAAAATAAAATGTTTCAAAAATATTTCAAACATAGTTTAAATGATTCTACAATTTCAATCTTCAAGTTCTGTGGCGTTAGAAATCTATTTGGACAACTGGATTTCAACTGAGAAGATGTTTTCCAACTTGTCATTGAGGTTTTTTTTGACCAAAGAACTGCCATTTTTGACAAAAACTGAAACCTTTCAAAAATGTTCCAAACATAGTTAAAATTACTCTACAATATCAATCTTTAAATTCTGTGGTGTTAGCACCCTATTTGAACTCCTGGATTTCAAACGAGAAGATATTTCCCAACTAGTCTCTGAGATGTTTTTTTGACCAAAGAACTGCCATTTTTGAGAAAAAATAAAATGTTTCAAAAATATTTCAAACATAGTTTAAATGATTCTACAATATCAATCTTCAAGTTCTGTGGCATTCGAAATCTATTTGGACAACTGGATTTCAACTGAGAAGATGTTTTCCAACTTGTCTTTGAGATTTTTTTTGACCAAAGAACTGCCATTTTTGACAAAAACTGAAACCTTTCAAAAATGTTCCAAACATAGTTAAAATTACTCTACAATATCAATCTTTAAATTCTGTGGTGTTAGAACCCTATTTGAACTCCTGGATTTCAAATGAGAAGATATTTCCCAACTAGTCTCTGAGATGTTTTTTTGACCAAAGAACTGCCATTTTTGAGAAAAAATAAAATGTTTCAAAAATATTTCAAACATAGTTTAAATGATTCTACAATATCAATCTTCAAGTTCTGTGGCATTCGAAATCTATTTGGACAACTGGATTTCAACTGAGAAGATGTTTTCCAACTTGTCTTTGAGATTTTTTTTGACCAAAGAACTGCCATTTTTGACAAAAACTGAAACTTTTCAAAAATGTTCCAAACATAGTTAAAATTACTCTACAATATCAATCTTTAAATTCTGTGGTGTTAGAACCCTATTTGAACTCCTGGATTTCAAATGAGAAGATATTTCCCAACTAGTCTCTGAGATGTTTTTTTGACCTAAGAACTGCCATTTTTGAGAAAAAATAAAATGTTTCAAAAATATTTCAATCATAGTTTAAATGATTCTACAATATCAATCTTCAAGTTCTGTGGCGTTAGAAATCTATTTGGACAACTGGATTTCAACTGAGAAGATGTTTTCCAAGTTGTCTTTGAGATTTTTTTTGACCAAAGAACTGCCATTTTTGACAAAAACTGAAACCTTTCAAAAATGTTCCAAACATAGTTAAAATTACTCTACAATATCAATCTTTAAATTCTGTGGTGTTAGAACCCTATTTGAACTACTGGATTTCAAATGAGAAGATATTTCCCAACTAGTCTCTGAGATGTTTTTTTGACCAAAGAACTGCCATTTTTGAGAAAAAATAAAATGTTTCAAAATTATTTTAAACATAGTTTAAATGATTCTACAATATCAATCTTCAAGTTCTGTGGCGTTCGAAAGCTATTTGGACAACTGGATTTCAACTGAGAAGATGTTTTCCAACTTGTCTGAGATTTTTTTGACCAAAGAACTGCCATTTTTGACAAAAACTGAAACCTTTCCAAAATGTTCCAAACATAGTTAAAATTACTCTACAATATCAATCTTTAAATTCTATGGTGTTAGAACCCTATTTGAACTCCTGGATTTCAAATGAGAAGATATTTCCCAACTAGTCTCTGAGATGTTTTTTTGACCAAAGAACTGCCGTTTTTGAGAAAAAATAAAATGTTTCAAAAATATTTCAAACATAGTTTAAATGATTCTACAATATCAATCTTCAAGTTCTGTGGCGTTAGAAATCTATTTGGACAACTGGATTTCAACTGAGAAGATGTTTTCCAACTTGTCTTTGAGATTTTTTTTGACCAAAGAACTGCCATTTTTGACAAAAACTGAAACCTTTCAAAAATGTTCCAAACATAGTTAAAAATTACTCTACAATATCAATCTTTAAATTCTGTGTTGTTAGAACCCTATTTGAACTCCTGGATTTCAAATGAGAAGATATTTCCCAACTAGTCTCTGAGATGTTTTTTTGACCAAAGAACTGCCATTTTTGAGAAAAAATAAAATGTTTCAAAAATATTTTAAACATAGTTTAAATGATTCTACAATACCAATCTTCAAGTTCTGTGGCGTTCGAAAGCTATTTGGACAACTGGATTTCAACTGAGAAGATGTTTTCCAACTTCTCTGAGATTTTTTTGACCAAAGAACTGCCATTTTTGACAAAAACTGAAACCTTTAAAAAATGTTCCAAACATAGTTAAAATTACTCTACAATATCAATCTTTAAATTCTGTGGTGTTAGAACCCTATTTGAACTCCTGGATTTCAAATGAGAAGATATTTCCCAACTAGTCTCTGAGATGTTTTTTTGACCAAAGAACTGCCATTTTTGAGAAAAAATAAAATGTTTCAAAAATATTTCAAACATAGTTTAAATGATTCTACAATATCAATCTTCAAGTTCTGTGGCATTCGAAATCTATTTGGACAACTGGATTTCAACTGAGAAGATGTTTTCCAACTTGTCTTTGAGATTTTTTTTGACCAAAGAACTGCCATTTTTGACAAAAACTGAAACTTTTCAAAAATGTTCCAAACATAGTTAAAATTACTCTACAATATCAATCTTTAAATTCTGTGGTGTTAGAACCCTATTTGAACTCCTGGATTTCAAATGAGAAGATATTTCCCAACTAGTCTCTGAGATGTTTTTTTGACCTAAGAACTGCCATTTTTGAGAAAAAATAAAATGTTTCAAAAATATTTCAAACATAGTTTAAATGATTCTACAATATCAATCTTCAAGTTCTGTGGCGTTAGAAATCTATTTGGACAACTGGATTTCAACTGAGAAGATGTTTTCCAAGTTGTCTTTGAGATTTTTTTTGACCAAAGAACTGCCATTTTTGACAAAAACTGAAACCTTTCAAAAATGTTCCAAACATAGTTAAAATTACTCTACAATATCAATCTTTAAATTCTGTGGTGTTAGAACCCTATTTGAACTCCTGGATTTCAAATGAGAAGATATTTCCCAACTAGTCTCTGAGATGTTTTTTTGACCAAAGAACTGCCATTTTTGAGAAAAAATAAAATGTTTCAAAAATATTTCAAACATAGTTTAAATGATTCTACAATATCAATCTTCAAGTTCTGTGGCATTCGAAATCTATTTGGACAACTGGATTTCAACTGAGAAGATGTTTTCCAACTTGTCTTTGAGATTTTTTTTGACCAAAGAACTGCCATTTTTGACAAAAACTGAAACCTTTCAAAAATGTTCCAAACATAGTTAGAATTACTCTACAATATCAATCTTTAAATTCTGTGGTGTTAGAACCCTATTTGAACTCCTGGATTTCAAATGAGAAGATATTTCCCAACTAGTCTCTGAGATGTTTTTTTGACCAAAGAACTGCCATTTTTGAGAAAAAATAAAATGTTTCAAAAATATTTCACACATAGTTTAAATGATTCTACAATATCAATCTTCAAGTTCTGTGGCATTCGAAATCTATTTGGACAACTGGATTTCAACTGAGAAGATGTTTTCCAACTTGTCTTTGAGATTTTTTTTGACCAAAGAACTGCCATTTTTGACAAAAACTGAAACTTTTCAAAAATGTTCCAAACATAGTTAAAATTACTCTACAATATCAATCTTTAAATTCTGTGGTGTTAGAACCCTATTTGAACTCCTGGATTTCAAATGAGAAGATATTTCCCAACTAGTCTCTGAGATGTTTTTTTGACCAAAGAACTGCCATTTTTGAGAAAAAATAAAATGTTTCAAAAATATTTCAAACATAGTTTAAATGATTCTACAATATCAATCTTCAAGTTCTGTGGCATTCGAAATCTATTTGGACAACTGGATTTCAACTGAGAAGATGTTTTCCAACTTGTCTTTGAGATTTTTTTTGACCAAAGAACTGCCATTTTTGACAAAAACTGAAACCTTTCAAAAATGTTCCAAACATAGTTAAAATTACTCTACAATATCAATCTTTAAATTCTGTGGTGTTAGAACCCTATTTGAACTACTGGATTTCAAATGAGAAGATATTTCCCAACTAGTCTCTGAGATGTTTTTTTGACCAAAGAACTGCCATTTTTGAGAAAAAATAAAATGTTTCAAAAATATTTTAAACATAGTTTAAATGATTCTACAATATCAATCTTCAAGTTCTGTGGCGTTCGAAAGCTATTTGGACAACTGGATTTCAACTGAGAAGATGTTTTCCAACTTGTCTGAGATTTTTTTGACCAAAGAACTGCCATTTTTGACAAAAACTGAAACCTTTCAAAAATGTTCCAAACATAGTTAAAATTACTCTACAATATCAATCTTTAAATTCTATGGTGTTAGAACCCTATTTGAACTCCTGGATTTCAAATGAGAAGATATTTCCCAACTAGTCTCTGAGATGTTTTTTTGACCAAAGAACTGCCATTTTTGAGAAAAAATAAAATGTTTCAAAAATATTTCAAACATAGTTTAAATGATTCTACAATATCAATCTTCAAGTTCTGTGGCATTCGAAATCTATTTGGACAACTGGATTTCAAATGAGAAGATGTTTTCCAACTTGTCTTTGAGATTTTTTTTGACCAAAGAACTGCCATTTTTGACAAAAACTGAAACCTTTCAAAAATGTTCCAAACATAGTTAAAATTACTCTACAATATCAATCTTTAAATTCTGTGGTGTTAGAACCCTATTTGAACTCCTGGATTTCAAATGAGAAGATATTTCCCAACTAGTCTCTGAGATGTTTTTTTGACCAAAGAACTGCCATTTTTGAGAAAAAATAAAATGTTTCAAAAATATTTTAAACATAGTTTAAATGATTCTACAATATCAATCTTCAAGTTCTGTGGCGTTCGAAAGCTATTTGGACAACTGGATTTCAACTGAGAAGATGTTTTCCAACTTGTCTGAGATTTTTTTGACCAAAGAACTGCCATTTTTGACAAAAACTGAAACCTTTCAAAAATGTTCCAAACATAGTTAAAATTACTCTACAATATCAATCTTTAAATTCTGTGGTGTTAGAACCCTATTTGTACTCCGGGATTTCAAATGAGAAGATTTTTCCCAACTAGTCTCTGAGGTGTTTTTTTGACCAAAGAACTGCCATTTTTGAGAAAAAATAAAATGTTTCAAAAATATTTCAAACATAGTTTAAATGATTCTACAATATCAATCTTCAAGTTCTGTGGCATTCGAAATCTATTTGGACAACTGTATTTCAACTGAGAAGATGTTTTCCAACTTGTCTTTGAGATTTTTTTTGACCAAAGAACTGCCATTTTTGACAAAAACTGAATCCTTTCAAAAATGTTCCAAACATAGTTAAAATTACTCTACAATATCAATCTTTAAATTCTGTGGTGTTAGAACCCTATTTGAACTCCTGGATTTCAAATGAGAAGATATTTCCCAACTAGTCTCTGAGATGTTTTTTTGACCAAAGAACTGCCATTTTTGAGAAAAAATAAAATGTTTCAAAAATATTTCAAACATACAGCAGCGGCAGCTCTTATTCGAGCAAATGCCGCTGGCTGTATGAGGCTGGGAAGTGAGTAGCCGCGGCGAGTGGCGGCGCACTGTGACGTCACAGTCACAAGCGCGCCCGGCTTCCCCGTCTTCCCCGGCTTCCCCAGGCTTCCCCGACACCCCTGGAGTTCAAATCTAGGTAAGCGGGGGTGCGGGGAAGCAGAGAGGGAGAGTAGAAGCCGGGTTCGGGGTGTCTTTGGGGGGGTAATTGGCGCGCGATGTGGAGGGGGGTGCGTGGGGGAAACGCGGCGGCGCGCGTTTTTGACTGGCGGCAGCTGGGGTAGATCCCGGCATGCCGCCGGCATTTACTTTAATAAAGTATGTCGCTACTGTAGTTTAAATGATTCTACAATATCAATCTTCAAGTTCTGTGGCGTTAGAAATCTATTTGGACAACTGGATTTCAACTGAGAAGATGTTTTCCAACTTCTCTTTGAGATTTTTTTTGACCAAAGAACTGCCATTTTTGACAAAAACTGAAACCTTTCAAAAATGTTCCAAACATAGTTAAAATTACTCTACAATATCAATCTTTAAATTCTGTGGTGTTAGAACCCTATTTGAACTCCTGGATTTCAAATGAGAAGATATTTCCCAACTAGTCTCTGAGATGTTTTTTTGACCAAAGAACTGCCATTTTTGAGAAAAAATAAAATGTTTCAAAAATATTTTAAACATAGTTTAAATGATTCTACAATATCAATCTTCAAGTTCTGTGGCGTTCGAAAGCTATTTGGACAACTGGATTTCAACTGAGAAGATGTTTTCCAACTTGTCTGAGATTTTTTTGACCAAAGAACTGCCATTTTTGACAAAAACTGAAACCTTTCAAAAATGTTCCAAACATAGTTAAAATTACTCTACAATATCAATCTTTAAATTCTGTGGTGTTAGAACCCTATTTGAACTCCTGGATTTCAAATGAGAAGATATTTCCCAACTAGTCTCTGAGATGTTTTTTTGACCTAAGAACTGCCATTTTTGAGAAAAAATAAAATGTTTCAAAAATATTTCAAACATAGTTTAAATGATTCTACAATATCAATCTTCAAGTTCTGTGGCGTTAGAAATCTATTTGGACAACTGGATTTCAACTGAGAAGATGTTTTCCAACTTGTCTTTGAGATTTTTTTTGACCAAAGAACTGCCATTTTTGACAAAAACTGAAACCTTTCAAAAATGTTCCAAACATAGTTAAAATTACTCTACAATATCAATCTTTAAATTCTGTGGTTTTAGAACCCTATTTGAACTCCGGGATTTCAAATAAGAAGATTTTTCCCAAATAGTCTCTGAGATGTTTTTTTGACCAAAGAACTGCCATTTTTGAGAAAAAATAAAATGTTTCAAAAATATTTTAAACATAGTTTAAATGATTCTACAATATCAATCTTCAAGTTCTGTGGCGTTCGAAAGCTATTTGGACAACTGGATTTCAACTGAGAAGATGTTTTCCAACTTGTCTGAGATTTTTTTGACCAAAGAACTGCCATTTTTGACAAAAACTGAAACCTTTCAAAAATGTTCCAAACATAGTTAAAATTACTCTACAATATCAATCTTTAAATTCTATGGTGTTAGAACCCTATTTGAACTCCTGGATTTCAAATGAGAAGATATTTCCCAACTAGTCTCTGAGATGTTTTTTTGACCAAAGAACTGCCATTTTTGAGAAAAAATAAAATGTTTCAAAAATATTTCAAACATAGTTTAAATGATTCTACAATATCAATCTTCAAGTTCTGTGGCATTCGAAATCTATTTGGACAACTGGATTTCAAATGAGAAGATGTTTTCCAACTTGTCTTTGAGATTTTTTTTGACCAAAGAACTGCCATTTTTGACAAAAACTGAAACCTTTCAAAAATGTTCCAAACATAGTTAAAATTACTCTACAATATCAATATTTAAATTCTGTGGTGTTAGAACCCTATTTGAACCACTGGGTTTCAAATGAGAAGATATTTCCCAACTAGTCTCTGAGATGTTTTTTTGACCAAAGAACTGCCATTTTTGAGAAAAAATAAAATGTTTCAAAAATATTTCAAACATAGTTTAAATGATTCTACAATATCAATCTTCAAGTTCTGTGGAGTTAGAAATCTATTTGGACAACTGGATTTCAAATGAGAAGATGTTTTCCAACTTGTCTTTGAGATTTTTTTTGACCAAAGAACTGCCATTTTTGACAAAAACTGAAACCTTTCAAAAATGTTCCAAACATAGTTAAAATTACTCTACAATATCAATCTTTAAATTCTGTGGTGTTAGAACCCTATTTGAACTCCTGGATTTCAAATGAGAAGATATTTCCCAACTAGTCTCTGAGATGTTTTTTTGACCAAAGAACTGCCATTTTTGAAAAAAAATAAAATGTTTCAAAAATATTTCAAACATAGTTTAAATGATTCTACAATATCAATCTTCAAGTTCTGTGGAGTTAGAAATCTATTTGGACAACTGGATTTCAAATGAGAAGATGTTTTCCAACTTGTCTTTGAGATTTTTTTTGACCAAAGAACTGCCATTTTTGACAAAAACTGAAACCTTTCAAAAATGTTCCAAACATAGTTAAAATTACTCTACAATATCAATCTTTAAATTCTGTGGTTTTAGAACCCTATTTGAACTCCGGGATTTCAAATGAGAAGATTTTTCCCAACTAGTCTCTGAGATGTTTTTTTGACCAAAGAACTGCCATTTTTGAGAAAAAATAAAATGTTTCAAAAATATTTTAAACATAGTTTAAATGATTCTACAATATCAATCTTCAAGTTCTGTGGCGTTCGAAAGCTATTTGGACAACTGGATTTCAACTGAGAAGATGTTTTCCAACTTGTCTGAGATTTTTTTGACCAAAGAACTGCCATTTTTGACAAAAACTGAAACCTTTCAAAAATGTTCCAAACATAGTTAAAATTACTCTACAATATCAATCTTTAAATTCTGTGGTTTTAGAACCCTATTTGAACTCCGGGATTTCAAATGAGAAGATTTTTCCCAACTAGTCTCTGAGATGTTTTTTTGACCAAAGAACTGCCATTTTTGAGAAAAAATAAAATGTTTCAAAAATATTTTAAACATAGTTTAAATGATTCTACAATATCAATCTTCAAGTTCTGTGGCGTTCGAAAGCTATTTGGACAACTGGATTTCAACTGAGAAGATGTTTTCCAACTTGTCTGAGATTTTTTTGACCAAAGAACTGCCATTTTTGACAAAAACTGAAACCTTTCAAAAATGTTCCAAACATAGTTAAAATTACTCTACAATATCAATCTTTAAATTCTGTGGTGTTAGAACCCTATTTGAACCACTGGGTTTCAAATGAGAAGATATTTCCCAACTAGTCTCTGAGATGTTTTTTTGACCAAAGAACTGCCATTTTTGAGAAAAAATAAAATGTTTCAAAAATATTTCAAACATAGTTTAAATGATTCTACAATATCAATCTTCAAGTTCTGTGGAGTTAGAAATCTATTTGGACAACTGGATTTCAAATGAGAAGATGTTTTCCAACTTGTCTTTGAGATTTTTTTTGACCAAAGAACTGCCATTTTTGACAAAAACTGAAACCTTTCAAAAATGTTCCAAACATAGTTAAAATTACTCTACAATATCAATCTTTAAATTCTGTGGTGTTAGAACCCTATTTGAACTCCTGGATTTCAAATGAGAAGATATTTCCCAACTAGTCTCTGAGATGTTTTTTTGACCAAAGAACTGCCATTTTTGAGAAAAAATAAAATGTTTCAAAAATATTTCAAACATAGTTTAAATGATTCTACAATATCAATCTTCAAGTTCTGTGGAGTTAGAAATCTATTTGGACAACTGGATTTCAAATGAGAAGATGTTTTCCAACTTGTCTTTGAGATTTTTTTTGACCAAAGAACTGCCATTTTTGACAAAAACTGAAACCTTTCAAAAATGTTCCAAACATAGTTAAAATTACTCTACAATATCAATCTTTAAATTCTGTGGTTTTAGAACCCTATTTGAACTCCGGGATTTCAAATGAGAAGATTTTTCCCAACTAGTCTCTGAGATGTTTTTGTGACCAAAGAACTGCCATTTTTGAGAAAAAATAAAATGTTTCAAAAATATTTCAAACATAGTTTAAATGATTCTACAATATCAATCTTCAAGTTCTGTGGAGTTAGAAATCTATTTGGACAACTGGATTTCAACTGAGAAGATGTTTTCCAACTTGTCTTTGAGATTTTTTTTGACCAAAGAACTGCCATTTTTGACAAAAACTGAAACCTTTCAAAAATGTTCCAAACATAGTTTAAATTACTCTACAATATCAATCTTTAAATTCTGTGGTGTTAGAACCCTATTTGAACTCCTGGATTTCAAATGAGAAGATATTTCCCAACTAGTCTCTGAGATGTTTTTTTGACCAAAGAACTGCCATTTTTGAGAAAAAATAAAATGTTTCAAAAATATTTCAAACATAGTTTAAATGATTCTACAATATCAATCTTCAAGTTCTGTGGAGTTAGAAATCTATTTGGACAACTGGATTTCAAATGAGAAGATGTTTTCCAACTTGTCTTTGAGATTTTTTTTGACCAAAGAACTGCCATTTTTGACAAAAACTGAAACCTTTCAAAAATGTTCCAAACATAGTTAAAATTACTCTACAATATCAATCTTTAAATTCTGTGGTGTTAGAACCCTATTTGAACTCCTGGATTTCAAATGAGAAGATATTTCCCAACTAGTCTCTGAGATGTTTTTTTGACCAAAGAACTGCCATTTTTGAGAAAAAATAAAATGTTTCAAAAATATTTCAAACATAGTTTAAATGATTCTACAATATCAATCTTCAAGTTCTGTGGAGTTAGAAATCTATTTGGACAACTGGATTTCAAATGAGAAGATGTTTTCCAACTTGTCTTTGAGATTTTTTTTGACCAAAGAACTGCCATTTTTGACAAAAACTGAAACCTTTCAAAAATGTTCCAAACATAGTTAAAATTACTCTACAATATCAATCTTTAAATTCTGTGGTTTTAGAACCCTATTTGAACTCCGGGATTTCAAATGAGAAGATTTTTCCCAACTAGTCTCTGAGATGTTTTTGTGACCAAAGAACTGCCATTTTTGAGAAAAAATAAAATGTTTCAAAAATATTTCAAACATAGTTTAAATGATTCTACAATATCAATCTTCAAGTTCTGTGGCGTTAGAAATCTATTTGGACAACTGGATTTCAACTGAGAAGATGTTTTCCAACTTGTCTTTGAGATTTTTTTTGACCAAAGAACTGCCATTTTTGACAAAAACTGAAACCTTTCAAAAATGTTCCAAACATAGTTAAAATTACTCTACAATATCAATCTTTAAATTCTGTGGTGTTAGAACCCTATTTGTACTCCGGGATTTCAAATGAGAAGATTTTTCCCAACTAGTCTCTGAGGTGTTTTTTTGACCAAAGAACTGCCATTTTTGAGAAAAAATAAAATGTTTCAAAAATATTTCAAACATAGTTTAAATGATTCTACAATATCAATCTTCAAGTTCTGTGGCATTCGAAATCTATTTGGACAACTGGATTTCAAATGAGAAGATGTTTTCCAACTTGTCTTTGAGATTTTTTTTGACCAAAGAACTGCCATTTTTGACAAAAACTGAAACCTTTCAAAAATGTTCCAAACATAGTTAAAATTACTCTACAATATCAATCTTTAAATTCTGTGGTGTTAGAACCCTATTTGAACTCCTGGATTTCAAATGAGAAGATATTTCCCAACTAGTCTCTGAGATGTTTTTTTGACCAAAGAACTGCCATTTTTGAGAAAAAATAAAATGTTTCAAAAATATTTTAAACATAGTTTAAATGATTCTACAATATCAATCTTCAAGTTCTGTGGCGTTCGAAAGCTATTTGGACAACTGGATTTCAACTGAGAAGATGTTTTCCAACTTGTCTGAGATTTTTTTGACCAAAGAACTGCCATTTTTGACAAAAACTGAAACCTTTCAAAAATGTTCCAAACATAGTTAAAATTACTCTACAATATCAATCTTTAAATTCTGTGGTGTTAGAACCCTATTTGAACTCCTGGATTTCAAATGAGAAGATATTTCCCAACTAGTCTCTGAGATGTTTTTTTGACCAAAGAACTGCCATTTTTGAGAAAAAATAAAATGTTTCAAAAATATTTTAAACATAGTTTAAATGATTCTACAATATCAATCTTCAAGTTCTGTGGCGTTCGAAAGCTATTTGGACAACTGGATTTCAACTGAGAAGATGTTTTCCAACTTGTCTGAGATTTTTTTGACCAAAGAACTGCCATTTTTGACAAAAACTGAAACCTTTCAAAAATGTTCCAAACATAGTTAAAATTACTCTACAATATCAATCTTTAAATTCTGTGGTGTTAGAACCCTATTTGAACTCCTGGATTTCAAATGAGAAGATATTTCCCAACTAGTCTCTGAGATGTTTTTTTGACCAAAGAACTACCATTTTTGAGAAAAAATTAAATGTTTCAAAAATATTTCAAACATAGTTTAAATGATTCTACAATATCAATCTTCAAGTTCTGTGGAGTTAGAAATCTATTTGGACAACTGGATTTCAACTGAGAAGATGTTTTCCAACTTGTCATTGAGGTTTTTCTTGACCAAAGAACTGCCATTTTTGACAAAAACTGAAACCTTTCAAAAATGTTCCAAACATAGTTAAAATTACTCTACAATATCAATCTTTAAATTCTGTGGTGTTAGAACCCTATTTGAACTCCTGGATTTCAAATGAGAAGATATTTCCCAACTAGTCTCTGAGATGTTCTTTGACCAAAGAACTGCCATTTTTGAGAAAAAATAAAATGTTTCAAAAATATTTCAAACATAGTTTAAATGATTCTACAATATCAATCTTCAAGTTCTGTGGCATTCGAAATCTATTTGGACAACTGTATTTCAACTGAGAAGATGTTTTCCAACTTGTCTTTGAGATTTTTTTTGACCAAAGAACTGCCATTTTTGACAAAAACTGAAACCTTTCAAAAATGTTCCAAACATAGTTAAAATGACTCTACAATATCAATCTTTAAATTCTGTGGTGTTAGAACCCTATTTGAACTCCTGGATTTCAAATGAGAAGATATTTTTTCCCAACTAGTCTCTGAGATGTTTTTTTGACCAAAGAACTGCCATTTTTGAGAAAAAATAAAATGTTTCAAAAATATTTCAAACATAGTTTAAATGATTCTACAATATCAATCTTCAAGTTCTGTGGCATTCGAAATCTATTTGGACAACTGGATTTCAAATGAGAAGATGTTTTCCAACTTGTCTTTGAGATTTTTTTTTGACCAAAGAACTGCCATTTTTGACAAAAACTGAAACCTTTCAAAAATGTTCCAAACATAGTTAAAATTACTCTACAATATCAATCTTTAAATTCTGTGGTGTTAGAACCCTATTTGAACTCCTGGATTTCAAATGAGAAGATATTTCCCAACTAGTCTCTGAGATGTTTTTTTGACCAAAGAACTGCCATTTTTGAGAAAAAATAAAATGTTTCAAAAATATTTCAAACATAGTTTAAATGATTCTACAATATCAATCTTCAAGTTCTGTGGAGTTAGAAATCTATTTGGACAACTGGATTTCAAATGAGAAGATGTTTTCCAACTTGTCTTTGAGATTTTTTTTGACCAAAGAACTGCCATTTTTGACAAAAACTGAAACCTTTCAAAAATGTTCCAAACATAGGTAAAATTACTCTACAATATCAATCTTTAAATTCTGTGGTTTTAGAACCCTATTTGAACTCCGGGATTTCAAATGAGAAGATTTTTCCCAACTAGTCTCTGAGATGTTTTTGTGACCAAAGAACTGCCATTTTTGAGAAAAAATAAAATGTTTCAAAAATATTTCAAACATAGTTTAAATGATTCTACAATATCAATCTTCAAGTTCTGTGGCATTCGAAATCTATTTGGTCAACTGTATTTCAACTGAGAAGATGTTTTCCAACTTGTCTTTGAGATTTTTTTTGACCAAAGAACTGCCATTTTTGACAAAAACTGAAACCTTTCAAAAATGTTCCAAACATAGTTAAAATTACTCTACAATATCAATCTTTAAATTCTGTGGTGTTAGAACCCTATTTGAACTCCTGGATTTCAAATGAGAAGATATTTCCCAACTAGTCTCTGAGATGTTTTTTTGACCAAAGAACTGCCATTTTTGAGAAAAAATAAAATGTTTCAAAAATATTTCAAACATAGTTTAAATGATTCTACAATATCAATCTTCAAGTTCTGTGGCATTCGAAATCTATTTGGACAACTGGATTTCAACTGAGAAGATGTTTTCCAACTTGTCTTTGAGATTTTTTTTGACCAAAGAACTGCCATTTTTGACAAAAACTGAAACCTTTCAAAAATGTTCCAAACATAGTTAAAATTACTCTACAATATCAATCTTTAAATTCTGTGGTGTTAGAACCCTATTTGAACTCCTGGATTTCAAATGAGAAGATATTTCCCAACTAGTCTCTGAGATGTTTTTTTGACCAAAGAACTGCCATTTTTGAGAAAAAATAAAATGTTTCAAAAATATTTTAAACATAGTTTAAATGATTCTACAATATCAATCTTCAAGTTCTGTGGCGTTCGAAAGCTATTTGGACAACTGGATTTCAACTGAAAAGATGTTTTCCAACTTGTCTGAGATTTTTTTGACCAAAGAACTGCCATTTTTGACAAAAACTGAAACCTTTCAAAAATGTTCCAAACATAGTTAAAATTACTCTACAATATCAATCTTTAAATTCTGTGGTGTTAGAACCCTATTTGAACTCCTGGATTTCAAATGAGAAGATATTTCCCAACTAGTCTCTGAGATGTTTTTTTGACCTAAGAACTGCCATTTTTGAGAAAAAATAAAATATTTCAAAAATATTTCAAACATAGTTTAAATGATTCTACAATATCAATCTTCAAGTTCTGTGGCGTTAGAAATCTATTTGGACAACTGGATTTCAACTGAGAAGATGTTTTCCAACTTGTCTTTGAGATTTTTTTTGACCAAAGAACTGCCATTTTTGACAAAAACTGAAACCTTTCAAAAATGTTCCAAACATAGTTAAAATTACTCTACAATATCAATCTTTAAATTCTGTGGTGTTAGAACCCTATTTGTACTCCGGGATTTCAAATGAGAAGATTTTTCCCAACTAGTCTCTGAGGTGTTTTTTTGACCAAAGAACTGCCATTTTTGAGAAAAAATAAAATGTTTCAAAAATATTTCAAACATAGTTTAAATGATTCTACAATATCAATCTTCAAGTTCTGTGGCATTCGAAATCTATTTGGACAACTGGATTTCAAATGAGAAGATGTTTTCCAACTTGTCTTTGAGATTTTTTTTGACCAAAGAACTGCCATTTTTGACAAAAACTGAAACCTTTCAAAAATGTTCCAAACATAGTTAAAATTACTCTACAATATCAATCTTTAAATTCTGTGGTGTTAGAACCCTATTTGAACTCCTGGATTTCAAATGAGAAGATATTTCCCAACTAGTCTCTGAGATGTTTTTTTGACCAAAGAACTGCCATTTTTGAGAAAAAATAAAATGTTTCAAAAATATTTTAAACATAGTTTAAATGATTCTACAATATCAATCTTCAAGTTCTGTGGCGTTCGAAAGCTATTTGGACAACTGGATTTCAACTGAGAAGATGTTTTCCAACTTGTCTGAGATTTTTTTGACCAAAGAACTGCCATTTTTGACAAAAACTGAAACCTTTCAAAAATGTTCCAAACATAGTTAAAATTACTCTACAATATCAATCTTTAAATTCTGTGGTGTTAGAACCCTATTTGAACTCCTGGATTTCAAATGAGAAGATATTTCCCAACTAGTCTCTGAGATGTTTTTTTGACCAAAGAACTGCCATTTTTGAGAAAAAATAAAATGTTTCAAAAATATTTTAAACATAGTTTAAATGATTCTACAATATCAATCTTCAAGTTCTGTGGCGTTCGAAAGCTATTTGGACAACTGGATTTCAACTGAGAAGATGTTTTCCAACTTGTCTGAGATTTTTTTGACCAAAGAACTGCCATTTTTGACAAAAACTGAAACCTTTCAAAAATGTTCCAAACATAGTTAAAATTACTCTACAATATCAATCTTTAAATTCTGTGGTGTTAGAACCCTATTTGAACTCCTGGATTTCAAATGAGAAGATATTTCCCAACTAGTCTCTGAGATGTTTTTTTGACCAAAGAACTACCATTTTTGAGAAAAAATTAAATGTTTCAAAAATATTTCAAACATAGTTTAAATGATTCTACAATATCAATCTTCAAGTTCTGTGGAGTTAGAAATCTATTTGGACAACTGGATTTCAACTGAGAAGATGTTTTCCAACTTGTCATTGAGGTTTTTTTTGACCAAAGAACTGCCATTTTTGACAAAAACTGAAACCTTTCAAAAATGTTCCAAACATAGTTAAAATTACTCTACAATATCAATCTTTAAATTCTGTGGTGTTAGAACCCTATTTGAACTCCTGGATTTCAAATGAGAAGATATTTCCCAACTAGTCTCTGAGATGTTCTTTGACCAAAGAACTGCCATTTTTGAGAAAAAATAAAATGTTTCAAAAATATTTCAAACATAGTTTAAATGATTCTACAATATCAATCTTCAAGTTCTGTGGAGTTAGAAATCTATTTGGACAACTGGATTTCAAATGAGAAGATGTTTTCCAACTTTTCTTTGAGATTTTTTTTGACCAAAGAACTGCCATTTTTGACAAAAACTGAAACCTTTCAAAAATGTTCCAAACATAGTTAAAATTACTCTACAATATCAATCTTTAAATTCTGTGGTGTTAGAACCCTATTTGTACTCCGGGATTTCAAATGAGAAGATTTTTCCTAACTAGTCTCTGAGATGTTTTTTTGACCAAAGAACTGCCATTTTTGAGAAAAAATAAAATGTTTCAAAAATATTTCAAACATACTGTAGTTTAAATGATTCTACAATATCAATCTTCAAGTTCTGTGGCGTTAGAAATCTATTTGGACAACTGGATTTCAACTGAGAAGATGTTTTCCAACTTGTCTTTGAGATTTTTTTTGACCAAAGAACTGCCATTTTTGACAAAAACTGAAACCTTTCAAAAATGTTCCAAACATAGTTAAAATTACTCTACAATATCAATCTTTAAATTCTGTGGTGTTAGAACCCTATTTGAACTCCTGGATTTCAAATGAGAAGATATTTTTTCCCAACTAGTCTCTGAGATGTTTTTTTGACCAAAGAACTGCCATTTTTGAGAAAAAATAAAATGTTTCAAAAATATTTCAAACATAGTTTAAATGATTCTACAATATCAATCTTCAAGTTCTGTGGAGTTAGAAATCTATTTGGGCAACTGGATTTCAAATGAGAAGATGTTTTCCAACTTGTCTTTGAGATTTTTTTTGACCAAAGAACTGCCATTTTTGACAAAAACTGAAACCTTTCAAAAATGTTCCAAACATAGTTAAAATTACTCTACAATATCAATCTTTAAATTCTGTGGTGTTAGAACCCTATTTGAACTCCGGGATTTCAAATGAGAAGATTTTTCCCAACTAGTCTCTGAGATGTTTTTTTGACTAAAGAACTGCCATTTTTGACAAAAACTGAAACTGTTCTGTCTCATTACAGCTCATGGGCCCCAAAAAATGCACCCATAGGCCGCTATATATCAAATAAGGCACGAGCAGTACAGAAGAGAATTGTGGTCTACATCATCTGGTTGGATCTGATCTTGTCCAGCACTGGGAAGACAGCTTCACAACATATTGAGTTAACACCTACATTTATTGATACATTAACACGAACGATACATGTTCTAAATGACTCTTCACTGCGATACCTTGTGTGGATGACGCTATGGCCAATGCAGCAATATTGAGCCGGCAGAAATGGTCCGACATGTATACTGTAGGCTGATATTAGATTGTGGTTGTGTTTAATTAGCATGGTTCAAGAACGAGAGTTAAAAATTATTTTACATTGAAAGCCAACCTAGAAACTCTGGGGCCTGGAGGTGTCAGCTTGTTGCCTACAATGTATAAACGCTTCTTCTTGGTCTCTATAGGGTCTCATTTCCAAAACACTGGTATGTCAGAGTCTGAGGACAGGATAACCTGAATCCGTACATTTGTGGCACCTCAGGGCATTATCTTGATGTTTATAACACTGATCACACCAGATCCTTAACAGCTGAGGCCAGCAAGAGTTGGGTTTTTGATAGAATGACCACATTCCTTGAAACTTCGAAGTAATCTGAATTTAAATCCTTTTGCAAATATTGTACTCAAATGTCACTGATCTTTATTAAAGCTGTGTGTGACTTTACAGATATTCATTTTCCAACACCACTGGGCAGCCAAGCCTGGTACCCAAACCTGAGCCTTCTGTAGATATTGGACAGAAATATGGACTGAGTCAACTCGATGTATATAAAATTAATAAGATGTATAACTGCAGTAAGTGACCTAAAATTTGTAAGTTAAATCGTACATGAACTAAGTGCACTTCTACCTCTTGTCACTACTTTTATTCTGCGCTGCACTTGTCCTTTTTTGCTCTCTTTGCTTTCACTTTTCATTGTGTTTCGAAATCGCACAGCTCCCCCTCTCCCCCTCTCCCCCTCTTCCACTCTCCCCCTCTTAACTGATACAATTTTTTCACCCCTCTCGCTATGTTTCTCTTCCTTTCTCAGTCATTCCTCTTCTTTCTATCATATCTATTGTCCTTTACCAGCAGTACAATCTGTCCTCCACACAGTACATTACCCCACTGATCCCACGTGTGCTGCTCATGTTAAAATCCTTTACGGTCTCATGTTCTCACTTCAGAACTTTGCAGTTTCCTGCTAACTGGGACCAGTGGATCTCTGGATTCAAAGAATTACACCTCTGAATATTCCAGCGCAAGCAGCTGCCTCTGGCTTATAAGAGTCAACAACAATAAGGTGAATTGTGACATTCTTATTGCTTACGGTTAGAGTTAGGCTGGGGCCATGGTACTGCAGACTGTGCGGACGCGTCGGCACGCTGAGTGAATAGACTGCCTTAAGGCAGTGTTCCCGTCCATGCGGCGTGCGTGCGGAAGCATGCGCGCTTGTGCAAGGAATCAGTTCAAACTGATTTCTTGGCGCAACAGGCCTGTCACGTAAGCGGTTCGCCCAATGAGAGTGAACCAGCTCCGTGAAGTCACTGGCACGCCCCTAGACATGCCCACGGACGGCATGCGTACAATGGCCAAAAAACGCACCCGCTTCAGGCGGGTGACGTCGCGGCCGTGCGCGCCTCCGCACGGGCGAAGGCACTATGGACCTGGCCTTACTTTGATGACCTTACTTCCTGAGTTCAGCCTTCTCTCTCTGGCTGCTTTATAATGCAGAACCTATAGGATCTCTCCCATTTAAGAATGTTAAGGATCAGAGGGCCGGCTTTAGTGCATCTTTAAAATAAAAAGGACCTCTTTTTCCTAAAAGCTTAATTAAAATCAGTATGCTGTGAGGCTTTATTCTCTGCTGGGGAAGACTGTAACTGCATTTGTCTGGATGAAGCTGACCTCAGCGTGGAAAACAGTTTTTGCTGAAAGTGGGGTGAAAAATATTTTTGGGTGTGGTGTATCTATATATATAAGACTCAAATAATGTTTGTGTGTGTGTTTCTGCTCGACAGCTCATTGGCCTGCGGGCCAGGCAGGGAGGAGCCAGCCAGGGAGAAGAGACACACACGCACACTCACAGCCTCCTCACACCGTGACCGCGTGTGCCTCTGACCATCACCGCACACCGTGAGCAGCCTCCTCTGCTCACACCCGCCACTACCCCCCACCCTTTGTCAGCAGCGCTTCCCCACCCGCCGCCGACACAGCTCCTATTGGGGGGGGAAGGACAACACCACTTCTGCCAACAGCCGCCTCTGCCCCACCACCCTCTCGCAGCAGTGCCTCACCTCCTCCCCACCCGCCGCCGACACTAGCGCGCCCCGCCAGTCAGCAGGGGGGGGGAGTCAGGAGAGAGGGGGGGGGAGTCAGAAGAGAGGGGGGGAGCCCACACATAAATACATACTGACTGACACACACTCACTGACTGACTGACACACACTCACTGAATGACACACACTCACTGACTGAATGACACACACTGACTGACTGACACCCACTCACTGACTGACTGACACACACTCACTGACTGACTGACACACACTCACTGACTGACTGACACACACTCACTGACTGACTGACACACTCACTAACGGACTGACACACACACTGACTGACACACACTTACTGACACACACTGACTGACTGACACACACACTTCCCCCCTCAGTCAGCTCAGCTGCCAAACACACAGGGGGCACGGAGCTGTGAACAGGGGGGGGACGACGACGACGGAGCTTGAACAGGGGGGGAGGGGGGAAACAAAGCACTGAAGGGGGGAGGGGGGAAACAAAGCATTGAAGGGGGAGAGGGGGTGAAACAAAGCATTGAATGGGGGGGAATCTGAGCTGTGAACACTGGGAGGAGGGGGGCGCAGCTCTGAACAGCTGTGAAGAGGGGGGAAGAGAGTGGAAGGGAGTTGAGAGGGAGGGAGGGGGAGCGAGAACATTACATCCCGGGCAACGCCGGGTATATCAGCTAGTTCATTTATAAAATGTATATAATGTGTTTAGCGAGTTCCTTAGACTGATACTTTCCCACCAGGCCAGGGTGAACGCATTGTGTTAACACAAGATTGTGCACAAACATGTTGGCAAGAAACGCGGCAATGATATGCGCTATAATATTATATACCTCATGTGATATGTCAAGAAGAGTAAAATAACTCCCCACATGCCTTGTAATGCTGTATGTATCTGTAACAGGTCAATCCATGTATATCTTTGCTACATGCAGAGCAATGTAAAACATAAAGATACATAGCACATACATACATGTCACGCAGTTTATATATGACATTCGGAGCAATGCGTATGTTATTTTGGAGACCATTGCATATCAGTCATATTCATAACAAAATGCAAAACACAGTGGTTCATATTTACTAAGCATTGCTACTTCATATGACACCTTCCAGTACAACTTTGTAAATATGTTCCTTTCCTGCTCATTCAAGTGAATAGACTCTAAGGTGTCTTGCAGTATGACAGGTGTCTTATAAAGTAGCACTACTTAGTAAATATGGCACCTCTATATCTTATAAAAATGTACATGTAGATATGAAGAGCATTTATTAGCACATCCCGGTGGAGAGAATAAACATATAGCATATTCTAAACATTACAAATGATGTTGACCCCCCCCCCCAGGCTGTCTTGCAGTTTGATGCACTGGATGTCCAGCCCTCTGCAGGCTGCTCCTCGGACTACATCACAGTATATGATGGAGCCAGCACAATGTCCCCTGTGTTACTGGATAGGGCTTGTGGAAACCAGGCGCTCCCTCTGCTGGTGGCTTCTGGGAATGTGATGCTGGTGGAGATGGTCAGTGACAGAGCATTCACAGCCACCACTGACTTCAAGGCAACCTATAGCTCAGGTACTTTGTAACGTGGGTCCTATAAAGATGTTATTGCAGTACAGAAGAGTGAGATCTGCAGTGTTTGCCTACATCTCCATGATTCATTCTGAATGTCAGTCAGAGACAGAGAGTCATATATTTACTTTACCAGACACTGTGACTAGACAAAGTCTGTTATAACAGATGCATATGTAACCCTCCTTGTCCAGCATCCTAAGGAGTTTACAACAGTGTCTCATTAATTGGCTTACTCAGACTCTATTACCTTGTCAGGGTGCGGGATTCGTGCAGGCTGGGTATTGGTAATGCAATGATGGGTTCCAGGAACTTTATTCATACAAGCAGCAGCTTTATTATCTGCCATTGATAAGGGATCAGTCACAGCATATACATAATATATATATATATATATATATATATATATATATATATATATATATATATATATATATATATATATATATATATATATACTGTGCACATTCCAATTCATTCATTTCATTGAATTTCATTGCACACAAACAAACAGAATCCATGAAATTCAAACAAAGCAACCGCGATAAACACGGGTGTTAATGTATATTTCAGTAGCCATTTTATATTTTATATTTCAGTAACCATTTTGTCTCCTATTATCCTAGTTTTTACTTTCAATGCATGTATTGCTTTAAGACTTGCTCAGGTGGCCTGGCGAGTCTCTTATAACTTGCAGCCTTGAAGATAAGGAAAGAATGTGAGCTTGTTAGCTTTCTATAAACAAAGCTTTACTCCTTAATACTCCCACACCCCCTCTCTCTGCCACCCTAACTCCCTAGAAATAAGTAAAAGGCACAAATGTAAGCAATATTTAATCTATGTAGCAATAAATTAGGTAGAATGTCAGCGAATACCTCTAAGACACTTCAGCAAAAAAACACCTCTAGAACTGTTTTTGGCTATATAACTCTGTGTTATCTGTAATAAAGTAGTCTAGTGATTTGATACAAGAGCTTGCATGTGTCTTATTCAAACTGCTGACACCTGGCCTGCATCTGCTCTCTACCCACACATTGAACAGACAAATCTCCAGGGAGAGCTTCCAGTCGTGGACGGGCATAACAGAATTATATATTTACATTTGGTGTCAGAAGTGGGATCCTGGGTCGATTGGACACGTTAATGCCGCGTGGAATACAGCAGCACACATGAAAACGGTGCCGTGATTTGTTTGAATAACGGCCGCTGCATCTGTATGTTTTGTAATAGTATCGCACACCATCATTAATACAACTTTAGAATGTTGATCTTCTGAAGGAGTTGGTCATTGAAACATTGTGTCCCCTCTATATTCTGTGACTATCCATTCATTTCACAGCAGTGTTTCCGTGTTCTTTGTAGCAAATTGTGGTGGAACATATAGCTACGACAATGGGACCATCTTCTCTCCTGGTTACCCCAATCTATACCCCAATTTAGTGGATTGCATCTCTACTATATGGGCTCCAGCAGGACATCAGGTGAGGACACATTAACTTATCCCAAAGATAACCAAACTATAGTCTGACTGATCTGTACAGGAATTGTAACAGTGGGGGTAAAAGGCCCAGCTGCCCAACTAATTAAACCCCCCTCATGTACCTCAGAAAATAAACACTTCAGAAACACAGCAACAGAGTAACTGCTCTTACAATTAATATTGTGTTAACCTATATTTATGGAGTATTATGAAATATTTTATGGGATGGTGTTAGGACAACAAGGATCAAGTGCAAATACTGTTTACAGTAAAATGAAATAAAACCAAGTGGACACACTGGTGGGGGTGAAAAAGAAAAAGGTATAAATGCAGTCCTTTGATGGCTGTGGCTCCTGATGGATTCAATCCAGGTCCTTAAGAGTAATGCGAGCAGAAGGTCAGGAGCGCACTCATATCCAAGGGTATATAAAAAAGGGAAGAGAAATACACATATAGTGCAACAGAGTATGATGACAGCCGAATATATATATATATATATATATATATATATATATATATATATATATATATATACACTAAGTGTGAGTGAGATATATATATATATATCTCACTCACACTTAGTGTGAGCAATGTAAGGCCTGGGACATACTGCCCAAAACAGTGCGGAGGCGAGCTGAGGCTCAGGGAAAGCGGTGCTTTCCCTGGCCTTACACAGCATGCCGTCCGTGGGCGTGTCGGGGGCGGGTCTGGGGGCGGGCCAGTGACATCACGGAGCTGGTTCGCCTTGATTGGGCGAACCGCTCACGTGACCGGCCCTGCGCTCCGGCAAGCAGGAAAATCTCAAGATTCGTGAGATACACGCTTCCGCAAGTGTGCGGAAGCACACGCGAGCCCCTGCTAAAGTCGCACTCATTGCGGCTGCAGGGGCTCAGTGCTGAGCAGCAGCATGCCTCAGCATGGGTCAGCGCATAAGCGCTGACCATGCCCGAGGCCTAAGCCTTATGGTTATTAGGAGTGACCACCTCAGAGGATGGTTAGATGATGATGTCCATCAGGAATGTGGGGAGGAGAATCTCATGACATAAAAATTAGAGGACGCAGGAAATAGTGCAGATAGCTTTATGAAATAATATATAAAAAAAAAAGTTACATACAAACATAAGTTGGGTGCAAGCATTGGGTCCACCCTGGGTCAGACTGTGGTGAAAGTCCAGCACTCCCTCCTTCTCTGGGGATCCACCCTCAGTGGCTGGAAGTTAGACGATAATAAGGAGAAGAAGATGGAGGACATAAAACATGACCCCTGAGGAAGTTCTGTAAAGAACGAAATGCGTAGGGTGAACATCACAGACTAAAGAAGGACTGCTGAGTTTTTGGTTTACTGTGAGGAATTGTCTGCAAAGGATTGAGTCCTTCCTTCCCTGCAAACTCCATTGTGGATGGCCGCCACGGGTGGATCCCCAGAGAAGGAGGGAGTGCTGGACTTTCACCACAGTCTGACCCAGGGTGGCCCCAATGCTTGCACCCAACTTATGTTTGTAGTTTATTACTTTTTTTAAATATATTTTGTCATAAAGATATCTGCACTATTTCCTGTGTCCTCTATTATATAATCTAACCATCATCTGAGGTGGTCTCTCCTAATAACCACAAGGCTTACATTGCCCACACTAAATGTGAGTGAAATATATATATATATATATATATATATATATATATATATATATATATATATATATATATATATATACATATATATATATATATATATATATACAACTGTAAATATTACTGTATGCTCATTTGGATGTCTTAGACAGGTCTGCAACCCTGTCTTTCCCAATTATCGCCCAGCATACAGTGCTTCCACTGCAGCAAGGGATTCTGGGAAATGACATGCTAATGAGCACTCAGTGCCACCTTTTGTCTCAAGCTCGTATTACACAAGCAAATCCTCAAGCCAATGCGTGCTGTTTTAAACACAGCTTTTAGACAGAGGCTGGGATGAGATGCAAAGCCATACATATACATATACATACACACACACACACACACACACAATCGACTGTCATCGTAGTACTCTGTTGCACTATACTATATGTGTATTTCTCTCCCCTTTTTTATATACCCTTGGATGTGAGTGCGCTCCTCACATTACTCTTATGAGATAGTGTTACCCAGCAGAGAGCGTATACTTTCATTTAATAATTCAATCTGTGATATAAAGTAATACAAAAAACAGATTTCTGTCAATGTTACTTTTAAACAGACTCTTTACATGGTCTGCAGAAAAATTTACCATTTTGTTTCATGTATCAGAGAGTTTTCTGAAATGTGATTAGTGGACATGAGCCAGGGCTGTCAGACTGGCTAATCCAGTCCTTAACTGGCAAATTAAAATAGATAAGAGAGGAAATAAGTGGGAATAATGTTCAATAACAAGATTTATGCAAAAGCGGAGCTAGCGGTGCGGGATGGGGGGGGGAAGATAGAGCGAGGGCACAAGGAGGACTGAACATGGAAGTACAAAATGACAATGCTGCACTTTTACTTTGTATACACACACACTGCACATGATTGCCCCCTAGTGATAATAATAGTCCCTCCCCCCCCACCGCTTAGAGGTGGGACAGCCAAGGCCTAACTAACCGATATGGGTCAATTTGTTCTCTTCTGCAAACAGTTAGAAGTAATACCTTCAATTGCTATCTAGCGGTAAAAAAAGAGTGCAAACCTTACCATGGTCCCTTCTCTGGCATATTAGTACCCTTGGTCTGAAGAAGCAACCCTAGTAATCCTCTATCTAGCTGAATTGTGTTCTGTCCATTCTACGGGCTTACACAGTACCATCCTCTATCTACAGATAGTTCTGAACTTTACTGCCTTCGAGCTGGAGTTTTCCAGCTCGTGTCTTTACGATTACCTGATTATCAAGGACGGGAGCAGATCCAGCTCTCCGTTGCTGGGCAAGTTCTGTTGGGATATGTCGATTCCAGGCCTCATCTCCACAGGAAATGTGCTCCTGGTTCAGTTCCACAGCGATAGCTGGGTGAACAAGCCTGGCTATAAGGCTACGTACTATTTTGGTGAGCATACCTGGGCTTTTCCAAATGTATTATTCTATTACTAAAGTGTAAATGAAGCACACAGAACTTCAAAGCAAACATGTCCAAAAATGGAAAATACCAAGAAATATTCATGCATCATAGAGATAAAAGAACACTTCTAAAATCCAGTGCTAGTTTTATAACAGTGTGTAGAATATAGCGTATATGAAAAAACATACAAAGAACATAATTCTCTCAAAACCCAAAAAGCAATTTATAGAGTTGGGTTCCAATTGAGAACCAAATGGAATGATCTGACCAAATGGGCCTGTCGTTAGGTCAGAGACTTGTAACCCAGTCTGGAAAATAATATCAATGGTGTGGCCACTTTTATAGGTAGGAGAGCAAACAGCTTGTGTCCGGCCCAGAGCACTCAACGTACAGGGGACCTGTTGACCAAATTGTGTGAGTTTATCATTGACGCAGGCATGGAAAGGGCACTAATGTTCCAATTTGTTTTGAAACAAATTGCCACCCACCATCCCTACAGTCCTGTCAGGCATTGAATCACAGAATAAAGGGTTGGGATAGCAGCTTATAGAATTGGGTCTGCATTTTTATTTAGTCAGGTTTCTGTGTCAGGCACAACATCTAATGATTCAATACGATCAGCTATAATAGAGTTATAGATTCCTTTAAATGTGAGTCCACGAGATGTGACTTAATCTCCCCAAATAATCAGGTCCTTCAAACAATACTGTGCAGTTTGATTCCAAATATCCTGCTTACCCCAAACACGGCCTCTCTTAAAAGTTGAAGGTTTCCAAAGTGAAAAGCGCAGATCCCGGTAAGCAGTAAACAAAATATATTTAAAAAAAAAAAGAATATTTCCACTTACATCATAGTAGGTATCTAGCAGATCTTTTACATTAAAGTTGCCTGGTGCCACCCCATGTACCGAGTGACTCGTTCTATCCAGAACACATCACCGTGCAAACCTATTATAGTCCTTAATGTTTGTGTGCTGATGGGGTCTGGCCAGAGTGAGTCATGTGGGACATGACGTTGACTCAGGGCAAAGCTGATTTGTGGCACATATATCTTTAATATAAAGAAATTCCTAACTACTTATTGTCTTTAAATATATTTTGTTAATAAATACTTACTGGGATCTTTTTTTCCTCTCGTGCACTTAGAGAACCTATAGAGATAAGAGCATTACACGTTAAGGGAAGAGGGTCCTGATCCTGAAGAACGTGCCCTTTAAGGTGTGGTAATGGTGTGGATTAGCCAAAAAGGTGGTGACAGTGGGCAGTCCCGGCACAGATAGCAGACACATGATATGCTACAATAAGAGCACTACGTAACATGGAGAGAATTGGGGTGTTGGAGGTTTCATTATATGAGTAATGTGCCCTCACTATTATGTCCTTCTCTTAACAGTGAAATCATCATAAACTCAAGAGTCAGCCGAGGATTGGATGGAATTCCAGATTACAGTTCTTTTCCCCCAATTCTTAACGTTTTACTTGTGATTCTGCAAATAATAGTCCCGGAAATTATCATTGGACAAACTTCCTGTCCCAAATTAAACATTATGGGCACGTCAAAAATATTTACTGATTTACAATGTAATGCGAACAGTCAAGAATAGAGATGCCCATTAAAATGTTGCACATTATAATGTTTGAACTAATAATATTGCATTGAATTTGTTTTCTACAAATGGATCAGACCATGGAAGAAAATGTGTTTTTCTATATGTGAGGGTCATATTTTTTATTAATGGTTAAAAGATTCCTTCACAATAACCTTGGTTAAATCTCAAATTGTGGCGGCTAAGTGAAGTTGAATTTATTTTCCAAGACAGTAAGGACGTAGCAGGCCCATCCAGCAAATTTCTCATGTCCTTGGACTAAGGCTGTGCTTATAGTCCCAGCGTTGTGACGTCGCTTCAAAACAAATGTATTGAATCCGTCGCGTGCGCTTTTAGTAGGAGTGATGCGTCGGCGTGACGGAGCGACGGCTTGGTCACGATCACTGGAAGTCCAATAAATTTGATTTTTCAGCGACTGCAGCGTGACATCAGAGTCGCTGTCGCAAGGACTATAAGCGCGGCCTTAGAATAAGCAGGAGCAGACTTCCGGTGACATTACCAGGCACGGTCGCTTGAAAGAGTAGCTTCTGAGACCTGCCGAAAGAAAAGAATAGGATAGAGCTCAAACCGTTAAAGAATTAAACCCAAGTTAGGGGAAGCAACCCACCCTGCATCCAGGAGATGGCTGGGAAGGGGAAAAAGTTTCAAAACCAGAGCGTTTCTATGTTCTTCACAACGACTCAGCGCAGCACAACGCTGACTCGCAAGATGGCACCGCAGCATGTGCGCTGGGAGATCCAACCCGCGAGCAGTCACACGCGCTGCAGCAGGGACATAGAAAATAGAGACATGACCAAGGAGAACCTGGAGCAGCTGTTTGCTAAAATGAGACAGGGCTTCCAGGAGGATTTGACCTCCGCAATAAGTGGCCTCAAAGCTGAATTGAACTCCCTCACACAACGGACAGAAAGTATGGAAACTAAAATGGAGGATATTTGTATAGCCCAGTCCTCAGCAGAAGTCCTCAGTCCTCAACAGGTTAGGCCACGAGATCAATGCCTTGAAAGACTGTTTGGAAGATCATGAAAATAGAAACCGCAGGCAGAATCTGCGGATTCGTAATATCCCTGAAACAGTCTCCCTGAAAGGTGGAGAATAGAAGAGAAAACAAATCTGTGTACGAAGTTTAAAAGTTAAGTTGCTTAACCCTGAACTTTCTATAGATGAGCTCGGGTTCTACGTTTGTGCTTTTCTACCCTGTTGCATACAGCCCTCCTGGTTGTAGTTTCACTGGAGATGGAAATGGGGAGCCCGAAATGTACCCACCCCTGGGGAATCAAAGTCGCAGCCAAGGAAAGTCTGATCTAACTGGCTGAACACCCTGCCGCAGTACCTGCCAGATAGGATGAGATGAACTTTCAGACAAGAAGAGTGCTCGGTCCGAAGTGGTGTTCCAGTCCCAAAAGCTGCCAGAGCCAACTTTCCCCCCCTCTATCTCCCATCAGTTCCCCTCTACTACCTATCCACAACTACCTATCCAATTCCATATCTCGATCCCTCCCCACACCAGGGGTCACCCCAACCCTATAGCTCCTACCCTTCCACTTTATGGTTCTCCCCTCCCCCTTTCTCTCCTCCCCATAGCCTTCTTCCTTTTGTTTCCCTCTCCATATCCCCGTCCCCCTATCATCCCATCATCCCCCTCGATGTCTCTTCAAACTCACCTGCATGCACAAGCTAGGATTCTTGGAGGCCTCGGCAGTAGACGGGGGAAGGAGTGCATCCCCCTAGACCGGGAGAGAAGAATCGTGATCACCTCGAGGGGAGCGTCTGTGATTATCTCTGCAGAGAAGGAAGGAAAATTGGCTGCAGCTGGCCTCTCCCGGTACACCCAAGGCTCTGGGGAGGGAGAGGAGAGGCAATTACAGCTGAACGGCAATTCCGGTCCTGGACCCCCTTAGCAGCCCTCTCCCCCCCCCCCCCCCTACCTCTGCCCACCACATTCACTCGCAGGTACCCTTAAAGCATGAGCGTCTCCTCCCCCGGTCCCCTTTTCCCTCGGTTCGAGATCGGAGAGTAGCATCAGACATACCCTGCTCTTCTGTTGTGTTTGGCTACAGAGCTTCCGCTGCAGCATGCTTGTGGATTCGGAGAGGGGAGAGAGGGAGGCAGGAGATGATGGAGAACCGAGGAGAGCGCTCCAACAGCTCCCGTGTTAACACAATGAGATCAGGTTTGAGTGTAAATAGCTCCTTGGATACTTATCTACCTCCCAAATAAAGATGTAATCCTGACACCTCCCTGGGTCCACATTAACCCCATAAAACAACCAAGTTGAACCTGCCCCTGCGCTTTCTTTCCTCCCTCTCCCATACGTGCCCTCCTTTTGCCTCCAGCCACCCCCCCCCCCCTCCCGCCCCCCAGCTAAAGATATCCAAACACCACAAAACTAAGGATGTAAAGTAGTAACATTGCCATAGGAGGACATATAGCCCCAGGCGGAAAGCAGTTTTGGGGTTTTGCCCTCATGATATAGGAAATCCCCTACTATATCAGGTACTCTGCCAAAGTCTGAAGCATTTCTGTTCAAGAACAATCCCCCCTCCTCCCCAACTACATCAATTAACTTTTCCTCAGCCCTTCTTCTCCACCCGGTAGAAAATGTTATAAAATGAGAAGATACAATTCTGTACTTCCACTGAAACATATGGTGCTATTTAGGGTTGAATATCTATGTATAAGCTGCAAAATCTAACATATAGGTAGATAGAGAGAAAGCTTTAAATAATATTTCATTTTCCATTACTGTATTGTAGAAAAGACTTGTGATCAGTCTGATCTATCAGGTGGTTGGGGAGGTTAATACCACTTAGTGTTAAAGGGATAAGATCAATTTTCTGAAGTAACAATATACAGCAGAGACTGCGACTATTCTAACACAAACCAGTGGCAATTCTGCATTGATTAATAGCCCATCAGATTAACAGTGGGGGTCCCTGGCAGTCCCATTCAAACTGAAAGGGACTGCCAGGGGACCCCTGCTGTGCTAATCCTACAGTATGGGTCATTAGTCAATGCAGAAATGCCTTAAACTTGCCTTAAACTAGCCAGGTTACACCCAGCACATACCCAGAATTTAACCGGGCTAGTTTAAGGCAAGCTTTAGAATACTCGTGGTCTCTTCTGTAAAGCCAGTAACTACAGTAACTACAGTTTATATTGCTAGCTGATGACTGCCCTCTCCTACCTACTATCCATAAACAGTAATCAAAGGATGTGATTGATTCCACACCATTTAACCCTAAGCGGTAGTAACCTCTCTATTTGTACATTTAAACTAATTCCCTGCTAGCAACAACCCCTCGGTTCTAATTTAGTCTCCACATACATTATTACGTGGAGCAGGATTCCTAAACCCTATCAGGGTTTCCTTTCTATCCCAGTTGTTGGTAGTTTCTCTTGGTTTTTGTTAGTGTGAGATTACTTTTAAGAGTGTGTTTGAGGGGTGTGTGTAACCAGAAGGCAGTAGACAGGAGGAGAATGAGTTGATAAGGCAGTCTGTGGAAGGGGTTTGAGGCATATGGAAGTTGGAGGAGATCCTAGTTGTTTATTCAGGCAGGGTGGGATCCACCTATCTGATATAGGCTTGGGCATTTTCAATGTTGGACTGCAGGGTGCTTTGCAGTTGGCTTTAGAGATGGTGGGTGGTCAAGGCCAATATAGGCGGTAAATGTCTTCTGCGTGTAAGGGCTTCCTATTTATAGCCTCTCTCTGCTCCCTGTCTCCAGGCAAAAGAGGAGTGGAGCCTATTTCCTGCCGAGTCACCCTAGACAAGGTTACCAATTCAGCACTTTCTAGAAACAAGGTGAAACCATGACCCTTCCTGGTTACATGGCCAACATACTGTCAGATGGAGCATTACTCAGAGTTAACTCAGAGAGTCCCTGTTAACCCCTTGAATCCATTGGTAACACCAGAGGAAGGGGGGGGGGTTACATTAATTATTTGAGAACCTCACACCTGATCTTTTTCCCCTTTGTAGAAATCCCTTGTTTGCCACAACATAAAGTCACATCACTTATCCCCATGTACCCTTTAGGATTTGACTTTGCTCCTTATCGTCCTGTTTGTGTCCCAAACAAATAACTTTTCTCTCTTCCTGATCTCGTGTAGCTGCTACATTTCCAGTTTTCCCCCTAAACGTTTCTCCAGAGTTTCCTGATGTTTATTCGAGTTGTTCTAAGACTAAAGTACAAATTATACAAATAATGAAAAGGAAACATATTCAAACTAAAAGAGTTGTTGTATTTCCTTTGTAAATTGATTAGTTTTTACACTTTATCTATCTCTCACTATGCGGATCACAATGGAGGATAAATATGTTACATTGTGGCTAACAGTCACAAACGGAATGTATTTTGTATTCTGGACCCAGGCTCATATGTAGCATGTGAGTAAGTCCATGAAGCTTAACTTGTCCCCTTTTTAAAGCACACAATGTCCTTCTATTTTCTTCAACTTTATTGAGGGAGTTAACAGAAGTATAAAAGTAATTGTATGTGGATTGTAATAGCAGATGTCCGTTGTGAGGAGAATACCTTATGAGAGGAAGGTGTCCTGCCATGTGGAAGTGCTTCTCTGAGGGGAAGGTAAAAAGGATTTCCTTTTCTGAGGGAGCAGTGGAAGAAGTGTCTACTCATTTTGGCTGCTTGTAGAAAAGAGGGAGAACACTTTCCTGTCAGACAAGAACAGGCTAAGGGGCATAACAATATGCTGATAAAGGCAGGGGGAGAAGACTAAACCAATCTCAAATATGAGCATTGGGAGGCTGTCTTGACAACAGGCTAATGGCTTGTGGGAAGGGTAATATTTGTAAATATAATGTTGCAATTTACACAGCTCTGGCTGCTTCAGAGCAGGGAAAATACATGCAACCCAGCTGGGGAGGGCTAGCAGCATGAGAGCAGGAGAAATACACAAACATAAACAACCCTGTTCCAGGACATTTTGGTTTATAGGACTGCAATAACAGAGCACCAAAAATATTACAACTCAGACAGAATGGGATCAACAGTTTATTAAACACCTGAACAGGTGAACCCAAAATTAAAGGAATGTGATTTCATAGCTGGAGCGTAGTACAAGCAATGGCAGCAAACAGCAAGCAAGTTCTAGAACGCAATTTACTAAGATTAAATTAATGAACAAAGGATCAGGAAGAATAGTTTTGGAATGTTTCAAAATGTTGATGTATTTCAGTCCTTCAACCTTTAACTGAAAGAAAAAGAGAGAGTTAATGTTTCATTGACATGCAATGTAATATCCAATTCACAGATAGGTATTTCAATATTTAAATCTGTCCCTCATGTACAAATAAACAATTGAACTGATGAAGAAATTCCTCTAATTAAAACATTTAGTAAGCCTAATGTATGAACTCACTGGAATTATATACAGTGGTAAATGTCATTAAACCATAGAGTGGAGATGTATAGAGATATCTACTGTAGCACATACAAAGATACCTGTTTATATTAGAAGGTTGGAATGGTAGGTAATTCTGTGGCTTTGTATAGAACACAGTCAGTTGCAGAATAATGGGAGGAATGTATTGCCATGAAATGGTGATTTAGTATAAAGACATTTGAGTTAGGACTCACCAAAAGAGTATTTGGCACGGAAACCTTCAGAGTTCATCCAGACATCACTGTGGAACTGGAGCAGCATTGAGTTCCCTGTGGAGGTCACAGGTGGTGGGATCTGTGTCTGGCTGCAGAATGTCCCTAACTTTGGTGCAGTGATACTGCTCCCATCATAAACCGCTAGGTGGTCAGAGCTCACAGAGCAGCTGGATACAAGCTCAAGCCTGAAGTTAGTGAAGGTCATTTTGATCTGGAAGAGAAAGAGCATACATGTTATGAGTGATACAGATGTCTGGCTCTGTGTGTTGGGAATGAATAGCTATGACATCCTGTCATTCTAATAAGAGAAATGCAGAACATTGACTGATTTTGGGAAGTTGGCAAAGCAAAAGTGCCACCTACTTGTTCATCTATCTATTACTGCTGGTTTTTGGATACCTTTCTTACTATACTGTATACTGCACCGACACACTTTATTCGAGCAAATACCCGGTATGTACCTGGCAGATACCTGGAATGCGCCGCTCCTCACCTCTGACAAGCCCCGTTGCATTTGCCTTCCCAGCCTGGGTTCATGCCTGGCTGATGGGCGGCTGATCTGTTAAATGATAATGATTAGGATTTAATAGGCTGCAATGCTTCGCGTGTCTACCAAATGGCATAAATTCATGAATTGTAATGCAGTATATATATATGTAGTGTGCAGTATTGCAGCCAACGGGAATAAAATGCTTCAATCCCTGCCGGAAAATAACTCAATGCACTCGGGCAGAAAACAGTCACAAACCTCAATACACCCGGGTATACCCGAATTCGTGGGACTAGCCGAGCTCGAATAAAGTGTGTCGCCAGTGTATCTGCCTAGGTCATGTGTTCCCTGGAGGTCAGAGATCGGCGCTGCAACCATTTACATGTAAATGCTCTGCTTCTCTGTAGCAAAACTATCCAATGGAGTCTGGTCTGTGATTTCCTATTGTTTGCCAGACTGGGAATACTGAAACCTAAAGTTCACAGAATGCCCATTTAAGCCATTGGTCTCTCAGCAAGGATTAATGACTCCCAGAGACTACCAACTGAAGGGAGTCTTGATGGTCTCCTCATTCCCAGCAAGTAGCACCATTATTGATAATATATGAATGCATATCCATTGTAGGTACATTTAGGACAAAGGGCCAAATTTACCTTGTAACCCACAGGGGCCAAAATGGGGAAGATACAATCCACGGAGTTGGGGTATTTTTCTGGATATCCGGGTGATGTAACAACCCCGTTGTCACTGGAGAATGTGCCACCACATGTCACTACAAAGAGAAACTCAACGGTCATGTAAGGAAAGGCACAATGCAAGAAATAAATAGCATGTTAGAAGGAAAGGAACATAATCTGCCTATGTAGAGACTCTAAAGACCTACCTGTGCTATAGGAAGCTTTGAATCCAGTCCCAGTCCCTGCTCTATCACTGACAAACTCCACCAGCATCGCATTCCCCGATGCTACCAGTGGGGGGAGCTGTCCAGTCCCACAAGCTTTATCCAGTAGCATAGGGGATGTCGTGCTAGCTCCATCATAAACCTTAATGTAGTCAGAGGCACAGTGTTTGGAGGACTGGACATCAAATGCATTAAACTGTAAGAAAACCTGCAGGAAAGGAGCACATGTTAAATTACCATACAGCATAATTTAAATTGCACCCCCATATATATGTACGTAATTATTACTTTATTTATATAGCGCTTCACAGCAGTAATGCACGTGATGAAATAATATAACACATAGTGGGAATAAGCGCTTCACACATGAAAGTAACAATAGGAAAGAGAGTCCCTGCCCCGAAGAGCTTACAGTCTAAATGGAAACATAGTTGTTGCGGTGAAAAAAAGACATTTCCATTTATGTCCATTTTGCTGAATTCCTGGTCAGTAACCTTGACTTGTGTACAATGGTCTCATTGCTGGGGGTCCCATAGGTACAGTAGCTGTAATTCAGAGCCACACACATATTGTACTGTATAGGAGGGACTGCTTTTGTTATAAAAGGATAGGAGCTTCAAAACTATAGTATGAATTGGACTGTTAAATGGGAAGTGCTGTAGATCAGGCAAAATAAATAGTGTAACAATCAGTGTCATTAGCTTACTTAGAAAGATCCCAAAACGCCCATTGAATGTTTTTAACCGGACAGTTATTGATCTCCACTTTTAGTCATTAGGCAATAGGATGACATCATACTTTACAAGGACAATACAAAAGCAGAGATAGAAAATATCCCAGTATACAGACAGGGGTACACAAATCCTTTCATGGAAATAATGAGGTATAAAAACTCTCAAAAAGTATTTGTTTACTATGGAAATATTTAAAGAAAAAGAAAAATAGAAATATGCAGTATTTAGACTTTTTTTCATAAAAATAACAAACTACCTACATTTTATCTATTAAACATATCACTACAATTAGTTCCTTTTGGTTCTTTGTGATATTGCCCCTCCCTACGGTCAGGCTTCACATGATTTTACATACAGTATACTGAGTGTTATTATGAAGGTCGGAACAGAATTACCTTGTCAGACTGGATTCGGATCAGCCAGACACAGCTGCTTTCATTTGGATATGCGGAAGGATAATTGCCAGAAGTCAGAATCCCACTGGTACCAGTGAGCACAGAACGGCAGAGATCTGAAGGGAGAAAATAGGACTTGAATGGGGCACCATCAGTAACAGATTCTGTGTGCCTTGTACTGTATGTTACAATTATCTAAAAAGAAAAACAACTACAGTATGTAAAGTAACATATAATAAAAAAGGGTATACGCCTTTACACTAACACTTTACACAACATCACATACAACTGGATTCTGTGATGCATGGTAATAGAGGTTTGGTGAATGTCTGTAGGACAACCCATAGACTGACACACAGTGCCAAACAACACTACATGTAATGATGTCATGTGCAGGGCAGCTTATTATAATGTCTGATCCAACTGTGTTTTGTAAGGCAATTAAAGCAGTCCTTCCTGCTCACAATGGTTATACTGTATCTCCTGCTCCTATCCCTATCTTGTATCACTATCTTTAGGTGCCTTACGATGTCTGCACAATAATGCCACGGTGAAGTCCTATGTATACGGTTATGTTGTTGGCCATATATATTACCAATATAATAATAATGGGAAATAATAACTGCGTGAGATTTCTGTTTGCAAAAAACCCACAGCCATACTCTGTACTGCTCGTTTGAGTCACTTAAGATTAATTTCCTTTAGTCACTTACTGCAGTTGTACAGTTTGTTAAGTTTAGAGACATCCAGGCTGCTGACTCCGTATCTCTGTCCAATGCTTACAGATGCATCTGGTTTGGGTATAATAGTTGCTTGTTTGGAGGTGTTGGAAGCATAATATCTGTTGGAATATAACAGTGATTCCACAAGATGACTCTACATTGTATTCTTACCATTTCTTTTTATTTCCCCTTTGGCCTCACGACACAAATTAATACATACAATGCTGAATTTATATATCTGAGGTGGTTATTGACTATTAAAGTTGAGGATTTACCCCGTGAGAGTGGTAATATGTAGTAATGTGTATTGTCGCCTTTTTCCTCTTTTCTTTCATTAAGGCGACATACTGCTGCGGCACAGTTTATTCGAGCATTTGCCCGTTCTGTGCCGCAGCAGTAGCCTGGCGCGCGCCCGAGTGTGACGGGCGCACGCCGAAGCAGCGGAAGAGCGCCCTCCGATCGGGGCGCTCTCCCTACCGCTGCCGGGTCCGCCGGGTCCCCCGGAACCCCCTGCCGCTGTCCCGCGATCGCGGGACACCAGGGCTCCCTCGGGGAGCCCCTGGACATGCGTGCAGCGGGCGCACGCTCCCGATGACGCGTGACCGCGCGTCTATGACGCGCGGCACGCCGAGGGGCGGCCACTAGCAAGCCGGGAGATTTCCCGGCTTGCGGTACCGACCACACTTCAATAAAGTGTGTCGGTAGTGTAGGATTGTGCTTTGGGTTACATTGGAAGAAGTGGCACAGTGACACTTCAGGTTGATTATGATTGTACCTGCCATAGTGCATCACTGAGGAATAGTCATACTGGAGGCCAAGGTTGTTTGAGTCTGCTTTGTCAAAGTTACCAACGTCACCTGTAAGATGAGATAGGACATAGATAAGAATGTTTCTTTAAATCAGACGATGAGCCATCTATTGGTCTAAAAATGTATCATAACCTATAACAAATCTTTCTCCAGGACCGACATGCTACTAGAACTTGGAGATACTTTCTCCGGGATGAGTCTATAACATATTGGGTGAAATTCAAAGGCTGGTATAAATGAGAATGTAAAACATAAGACAGTTTGCTACGGGCTGTGTAAGTCACCTCATTACATCCTCATTTCTAATGCACTAGGCACCTTACAAAAAACCAGTAACAATTCTCATAATAATATTAATATACGATGGAAAGAATATCAATCCAATGTCAAGCAGAATAAAGCTGATAAAAGCAATGCTATTTTTGTAGGAACACTAAAAGAAAAGTCTGATCTTGGTAAATGAGTCATTAAGAAAAAGATGAATCCCTGTATCAATATATCTGTGGGAGATATTGTCCTGTCCTGTTCATGCAGACACAAAAGGAAATCGTCAGTTTCACATACAAATAATAATAATTTGAAAAATAGTGTAATGTGGGTCCAAGATTGTCAAATATGCCTCACCTTTATTAATGTATTGGTACATAATGTCTACGTGTTGATCCCGGTCACTCCTGGTTTGTTCATGGATGAAACCCAGGGCATGGAGAACCTCATGCTGGATGATTCCATGGGACATACAGCCATTTTTTGCCAATGACACGATCTGGCCTCCTCCTGTCTTTCCAATGTATGACCAGCAGCTAGAGGGGAGGCAATACGCAGCATTTTAATACAATCTGAGGTCCATCTTTCGGCCCTTTACAGTATGAACATTGATGAGATAAACAGCAAAAACAGTTCACAAGGCTTCAGAGGTCTTGAATGGCCAGGTAAATTTATAAATAAGTCTCATGTGTCATAACCAGCCAACAAATCTACATTGTAGTCATCACATTGGAAGAAAGCATCTATCATCACATCCTAGAGTGGTACCAATCACAACATACAGGGCCATATGAACTAAGTTGTGCTCCTCCATAAGGCACCTTGCAGCACAGTTTTGTGAGTATGGTCCCTTACAGTCTATTCTTGGGCTGTCTGGTGTCTTCCAGCTCAGAAGGTGTTTTATGGATTAGAACTTCTTAGTAAAAATGGCCTGAAATCTAATCAAACAAATTCTTCAAAATGCAGGTCCCCTCTAGGACAGAGGTACAAAGTAGAGTTCATCTGACGAAAGGTCCATGTGGGACCTGAAACGTTGTTCCTCCTCTGTTCTTGGCTGTTACAATAAATGAAGAATTGCATTACGAACTTGTAAGTAGAGGTCTTCTTTGTACCTCTGTCCTAGAGGAGACCTGCATTTTGAAGAATGAGTTTGTCTATGTTGTGTTGGCTGGACAAGCAGGATTCTCCTCGCCTGATGCTGTTTACCCGCACTTTGGAACTGAAATATTATTAGTCATATAATCTTACCCATCTCCTGAATTAATTTTGAGATAATCCTTTTCTGTTGTGTGGTGCACAAACTCAATGCACGACAGCGTCATGAGTTCTTTCAGAGCTGTACTGATCCTGGCTTTGTCACGGTCATCTGGAAGAATGAGAGATCCTGGTCATATTTAGCAAATTACCAATTACGGAAACAAAATGGATGTTTATATTTTCTCCCTCTGCTATTAGATGATAGTAGCATCCTTAGTGCCAATGAAGTGAATATAGGTCTATAAGTAAATAGAAAGGCCACATTTGCTAAGCAGTGCTATGCCATTAAATACCACTCAGAGATTGTAGACCCCTTCTGGCCTATTCACTTGAAAGGCTACAAGGTTCTACTTAGTAAATATTGGCCTTAATCTGGTTTGTTATATTATGCTTATATATTACCCTATATATATTTATATACTTACCATAACTGGAGGACAGTGTGTACGGGACGCTGACCTTCCCACTGCTGGATTTGGTCCACAGGCATTTTTCACACTTGGTGGCACTACGCCCAGGTGTCATGACAACATCTCCTTGATATATCTGCATTTTGCTACCTGTCGGCGCAGAAAAAGATCCATATACAAACTGCAGGTCGGTGCTTTAGTGTTTGTTGAACCAGTAAAGAACCTTCCACATACTGTATAACATCAGTGCTTCATGAACCCTTGCAAAAAAAGTGGTTTTAGGCGCTTCTATACAGTGTGTGAAAACAGTGATAAAATAACAAAAAATATATATAAAGTGATATAATCACTGAAATGTTATCTACAGTGCACTAATTAACTTATATAAGTGAAAGTGCAATTGTGTAAATATACAGGGAATAAAGTGAAAAGTCACAGCTCAACCCTATGAAGAAAAGGTCCAAAATTCTCTTCTAGTTGAATTGTAGATGTAGCTTTGTGGAGCGCAGGTATCACCATATGTGGAATAGAAAAATAATATACATAGTGTAATATATTCCAAAATGTTTGTGACTTCTAGGTATCAGAAAAATGGGGACTCACACTTTCCCAACAAAGAGACAGCAGTTTCCACACAGATGTGGCTTCAAATATCTTCTAAACTCAGGTAGGAGGGTGACAGTGGTCTCAGCGTGATGTTCCGCCAAGTAAGGTGTATATACAGTAAATGTATCAGTAAGACACTGCAGATATGACTCCTGACGAAGCTGTGCCAAGCGAAACGCGTAGAGTCGGAAGAGAGTAGGCACCATTGGCATCCTCCTGGTATTGATTGTTGCCCGGTTGCCGCCCCAAAATTGGGATCGATCGTATCCGGAAGTGACACGACCCGCTACCGGAAGTGACGCGATGCACACCGGCAGCCAGGCAGAATGAGCAACGGAGCAGCCAAACAAGCCACTCATCTCTAGTTTTTATGTGTCCTTGCTACACTATACAAATGTGAGTGTAATATCATTTGTTATAATATATATCTTTATTGAACAAACAATGTTGCACTAAAGGTGTCATCCTATTGAGGAACATCACGCTGAGACCACTGTCACCCACCTGAGTTTAGAAGATATTCAAAGCCACATCTGTGTGGAAACTGTGTCTCTTTCATGAACCCTTCCTGCTAATGATGCAGCATCAAAACCCTGTATTAACCCCAGAGGTGTGTGGGATGTATCAACTTTGGGTAGAATTGTATACATTCCGAAGAAGGGGTGAAAGTATCTATCTATCGATCTATCAAATTAGCGCCAAAAATATAGCTTGTTAAAATATAATTAATCAATTTCATATTATTAAAAATCAAATTAATATTACAATGTCAAACATAAGAATATAAATCACACGTATTCAAACATAATTATAAGTATTATAGGTGAATGAAAAAATCTTAGCAGAAAAGTAATAATCCACTTTCTCAGGATGAACCCCATCTAGATTAGATTTAGGAAGAGAAAAGTAAGAGAGAGCTATTTTAACACTTTCCTGTTGTATGTGTGTCTCTCCCCCCCCCTTCCATCCTCCCTTTCCCTTTTTTAAAAACTTGTATAATCTATGGGACGTGCGCTCTCTGTTCTCTCTCTCTCTCTCTCTCTCTCTCTCTCTCTCTCTCTCTCTCTCTCTCTCTCTCTCTATTTATATATATATATATATAGCAACTGTAAATATTCCTGTATATTCATTTGCATGTCTTAGACAGGTCTGCAACCCTGTCTTTCACCATTATCACCCAGCAAACAGCACTTCCACTGCAGCAAGGGATTCTGGGAAATGACATGCAAATGAGCACACAGTGCCACTTTATCTCATGCTCACATTACATGAGCAACCCTTAGGCTAAGGTCCCGTTGCACGCGTCCGCACGGCTGGCTTGCTGGCCGGCGGCGCGTGCAACTCGCTGTACCGCGATCTGCGGTCTACAGGATACTTTTCTCGGAGCGGGGGGGGGGGGGGCGTGGCCAAACGGGTCAGGGGGGGGCGCGGCCATGACGTGAGGGGGCACGGCCATGATGTGAGGGGCCGGAGCGGGAGGTGGACGGGAGTGGGAGGATTGACAGGGAGGGGGGGGCGTGGCTTGAGCGGAGGGACCCGCTACTCTTCCCCCCCCTCCCTCCACGGGCTGCCACGGGCTGCAGGTAAGTAAAAAAAACACACACACGCAGGCACTCATACATACATACATACACACACACACACACAGGCAGGCACTCACGCACTCATACACACACATACAGACAGAGACAGGCACGCACGCACTCATACACACACACACAGACAGAGACAGGCACGCACACAGACAGGCACACACATACACACACACAGGCAGGCATGCACGCACTCAGACACACACACAGAGAGGCACTCACGCTGCTTTCACTCCACACTCCTCCCCGCTCCCCGAAGCCTCTCCTCCTCCCGCAGCCTCCCCTCCCCATTGGCTCACAGCCACACCACGTGACGCGTCAACGCTAGGAAACACCATTCTGTGGTGTCTCCTAGCGGCTGACGCGCCACAGATTGTAGTCAGCTGTGCAGCCAGTGGGGACCAGGACCGGCTCGCAAGGATTCCCCTGCTGGTGGGGAACTCGCTACATTGCCGCCTGCGCCAACGAGCGCAGCGGGTCCCAGGCCTTAGTCAATGCATGCTGCTTTAAACACAGCTTAGGACTTGGGAGATGCAAAGTCAGATAACCCACTCACAGACATGTTTCAACCTTGATGGGTATCATCAGTGTGAGGTTGGCTTGCTGACATTTGCTCAAATGAGATAAGAGTAGGTAATCACCACGACAATATATATACATATAATATAAGCTGCATGTACTGTACAGTGACATGTTCATTTTCAGGAAAAAATGTGACAAAACCAGAATCCCTCCGCAGGGGCAAAATGAGCACAAAAGATTAATTGCAATGGGAGTCTTTGTTATTGTAGATATGGTTCCCATATTTGCTCCACTTTTGCAGCCAGGAGACTTCAAAGCTGTCACCAAAGCTGTCAGGAATAATCTGAACTTTTTCTATCACCATCAGATTATATACTAAACTATTCTATATAGTAATAAAGACTGAGTCAGGATACCTTTATTGGCCTGTGAAATTTTTGAGAAGATGTCCTCTTCTGCTTCCTTGATTTCCTGCTCCCTCCTTACCAGAGCTTCAAGAGATGCCAAAGTCTTCTTCATTTCTATTAAATCTGCAAGAACAGAAACAGTTACCGCTGCGATCTGTACAGAGACAATCTTCAGAGGGAGAAACACAAGAAAAAAAGGGTTCATAATAATGTGCAGAATGTCGTCTTTATACTTATACTAATATTTTGCTTATTACTCCTTTGAATAATATATATCTACCATGTTGGAGCAACATGGGGAAGAGAGTCTTGCCGCATTTGGAATGGTGAGGAAACCATCCTCCAGCAGTGGATCAATAAGGGCTGAAGATTATGATAATGAAGAAGGATGATATATATCTTTATAGAATGACATTACCAGATTTTATGTTAAACATTACTAGACAGAAACCGTTGTTGAAGAACTCGCAGAGGAAATGTTGAATGTGAAGTATACCCAGCCACTGGTGGGACCATATTATGCTGAATGTCACACCCTCCTGCAGCTACTGACCTTATCGTTATTAATCGGGGTAACCCCATATTTCACATAAAAACATTGAAACGTTATTTGGTTTCTCTTACTTACCGTGCTCAGAATCGGCGAGTGCTTTGGGGACATTATTTACCGGACCTGTCTCAGCTGGATTCTCTACAGAAAAAGATGAATGTAAGATGTTAACGTACCTTTTATCCCACACACATATTTCCTGAGCAGCAGTTTATATTCTATTACAGAAATGAAGGTGACAGAAGGTTTTTTTTTTATCATCCCTACCTTTCAGGGGAAATTCTTTCTACCTCCCATGCAAGATGAAAATGCTGCACTGTATAATGATAACATGTATAACACAGTATACTGTACCACATTCCAGCTCTTTAGACACCATTTAGCTGCCCCCACCAGCACTGAAGGAGTTACATATTTACAACTCACCTATAGGATATGTATGGTTAACATACATTTAGCATGGCAATAATTAAAAGGTGTCACGTTGACTAAAAGCTTAAGTATTAATGACAAAAGGTACTTGCTTCAAATAAGCACTAGTTATAGAGAAAATAAACTTGCTTACCATTGTAGTCCTCCCCACTAATGAGCTGAAAGAAAGTAAAGTTGGAGTTTTTAATTGTTATTAAAGTATTTAAAGATGTGTAAACACAAAGTCCCTGGATATCCACATCCTTATATCACATAACATGGGGGATTCTATATGTATTCTGCAAACTGACTTGGGGAGATTATCTGCAATGGGCATCATTACCAAACTGACAAGGAAGGCAAAGCTGAATGTGTTTTCTCCTCTTTTCACAGAAGGAGTCCCAGGAAATGGGCTAACCACTCTGGGGATGAAGCAGGGAACTCTTTAGTGTAGATAGGAGCTGCAATGCGTTTCATGCCCTTTCAGCGCTGAGGGTTTAGGAGTAAGATTGGGGCTGGAGGAGTATGTTAGTAGTAAGGAGAACACTGCATTTGAAGCAGATGAACCCTGTTAATATCCCAAGGTCATCTCTCCTTGTGTCTGTGGCCAAGTTACTCTCTCTCCCTCCCTGTGCCTCAGGCACCCAAAATTAGATTGTAAGCTCTTTGGGACAGGGTTTCACTGCACCTGCAAAATGCTATGTACCGCACTGTATAAGGTAATACAATTATTATTGCTGAAAGGACCCCAATTTAGCTACATGGCACCTGGATTAAATCTACAACAAAACTAAACACAGATTATAAAAGTATAGAGATTAAGTTTACTTACCACAAGAGGAATTGCCCCTGTTACTTGTAGTATACTCAGCAAGACAACAGCTGTAGTTTTGAAGTCCATGGTCAGTTTTGCAGCTTCAGCTCAGTCCTAATTTCTCTGCTTTACAGTCTCCCCAAACAGTCCTTAAATAGCAAGAAGTGAATAAGCTTCATCCAATCAGCTACCAGGAACGTTACGTGAGAAATGTCCAGGGGGCATGGTTAATCATTAGGTTGTGGGTACCCAGCAGGCCAACCTACAAAATGTAATGTGCGGAACCAAGAAAATGGGAAGGACACAGGTGTGTGTGTCACAGATAACGGGATTTCAGTAGAAACCCCCAATTACAATGTGTAACGCTGCAATGACAGGAATGTCCACAAGACTTGTCCATGAAACGGGGCATCCGCAGTGACCAGCACCTCAGCAGTTCCCATTGTACAAGGAATACGCAGAGGAGAAGAGGAACATATGTAACATGTGAACCATTTCACTCATCTTGGATCGGGGGATCGGTTTCACGTTCCTTTTCTCCGCAGCGTACCGCAGCGACCAGACACAGCTCAGGGGATTCATGTTTATCTGTAACAGAGAACGGGGCTTTCAAATATTGTCATGAATCAGTATTCTGCATTTGAAGGTATAATGCCACTGAGCAACATGTTCTGCAGTCACAACAATGTAAAAGCACTCATGCATGTAACATCTTTTCTGAAATAAGTGTGCTCAGCTCCAGTATGGGTCATCTTATTGCTGTCAGTATACTCGGCATTAAGGAGCTTGTTGGACTATTTCTAATGATGGGCGTGTAAGGTATGTAACTCTTAGTGGGCTTCTGCATTTCTCTTTGTCATTGCTCAACCTGAGGAAGACAGGAGAACTCTCGCAAGTTTGTCGTAAAATATGTCATATAATATCAATTGTTAGTCTAAATAAAAAAGGTATCACCTAATACTGAAGTACCCTTAGTCATTTGACATTTTTAAAAATGTTTTTCATAATTTAAAAATATATTTCTGACCTTTTCCTCTGAATCCCCGCACAGCAACAACAACCACAACGTTATATACCCACAAGGTTACATACATCACACCCGGCTTTAGTTGCGGGTTCCTGATAATCATCGCATGATTTACGGTTACATGTAAGAAAACTGGTAACTACGTTTGATACATTGTACTCCAGTCTCATGGGCACCACTTGGGTTTACTCCAATGCAGAATTGGCGACTTTTATGGATGCACACAAGAGACACAGAAATGACCACATTAAGATATATGTGCCTAGAATTCCCTCTATTACACAGATATTTATTTATATCAACATCTATATAGTGTCCTTATTCAGTGCGGTGTACATTTGTTAGTACAGACACAATCCATGATTTTGGTGCCTTAGGAATAGGGAGATAAAGTGACTTGCCCAAGGTCACAAGGAGTTGACACCAGGCTCCTCTGATTCAAACGCATTGTTATTGTTTAAGAGTCAGTGTCTTCACTCGCTGAGCTGCTCCTTCTCAACTAACAGGGGGTGCATTTCCTGTATGACCTACTGTTAGAGCTTGCTGTAAAAGGAATATGTCTCGTTCATTGTGCATCACTCTACATCCTTAGAAAAGTGTATGCTGCCTCCTGAGGCTCCTACTCTGGAACAACCAGTAACCCAGGATACAATCTTACTGGCAGCTAAAGCTTTAACTGCTCGAAATCTCCAGGCGGCATTCCCAATATGTATTATAAGAAGTTTGTCACATGATTGACCCCCATTCTGTGTCTACTATTTAACTAAATTTATCAGGTCCCCCCTTCCCGATGTCCATTACCACAATAGGGGTAATTCACAAAGATGCCATGGGTCCTAAACAGTGATCTACAGGAGTTACAGGCTCATTAACCTCCTAAACTCAGACATAAACTGCTAAATTCTAACTAATCCCCACATGTAACCCTCCGCGGCACAAATACAACAAAATACCTGGGAAACTTGTATCGTGGAAACTGTGACCTGAGAGATACTTACCAGATGCCGGTACTGAACTCGCTGTCTGTATCTGTGACAGGCAGCATCTTCTTTGTACATGCCTCTGACAATGTGCTCCCCAATACACTTGTTGTCTCCCCCCCCCCCAAAAAAAAACCCTTTACAGGTATATTTATTGGAATCTTATTATTGAACGGTATACTTCAAAATAAAAAAGAATAAACATATATATATCTGCCATGTAGACCCCCCCCCCCTCCCTCTCACTCATCTTATTGTCTCTTATAATAATCTCTCCCCCATACTTACTGATGTCAGCACGGCAAGGTCGGATAATATGGAACCTTCATACATTGATGCGAGGAGACGCATTTCTGGTCTTTGGGGAGATCCATTAAAGTGCGACAGTCAGTGACGGTTATCACACGATTGTGGTATAATCTGTCCCCCTGTGTGTTAATAATAATTTGATAACGATTCTGCCTGATTACAGCTCTCTGGATATACAGTAAACTTCTGCTCAGTTTTGCATTGTGTGCGTGTGATAATATTTTTACTTCTGTATAATATTGTGGTAGATTTCTGGACCCTCACAGAACCAGTTTTATTTTTAGTTTATATTTTTCTGTTTTTTGTTTATTTCATTTTTTCTCTCTTTGTGCACAGCACATGTCGACAAACTCTGTCCTATGAGTAGTATAGTATTATAGTATAGTATAGTATAGTATTATAGTATAGTATAGTACAGTATTATAGTATGGTATTGTATGTCTTTATTTATATAGTGCCATTAATGTATATAGCACTTCACAGTAGTAATAAATGTGGTAATCAAATAAATAAGATCATGGGAATAAGTGATTTAGACATAAAAGTAACATTGTGGAAGAGGAGTCCCTGCCCCGAGAAGCTTACAGTCTAATTGGAAGGTAGGGAGAACGTACAGAAACAGTAGGAGGGAGTTCTGGTAAGTGCTTCTACAGGGGGCCAAGCTTTATGTATCATGTGTTCAGAATATCCACAGTACTATTCATATGCTTCTTTAAGCAAGTGTGTCTTAAGGTGGGTCTTAAAGGTGGATATAGTATAGAAACACTGGCATAGCTCATATAGCTGGATACCATGTGCATCTGATTCGCTGGTTAATGTGTGGTAATGTACTTTATAGTGATGCTGTTCTTCACTGTAAGAGATTATAACAATAATTACAGGGATATATCTTTGTAACAGGATTTCCAAAAGTTAGTTAGAGAAGAACAAAGTAGTAAGTCCTTTCATTCCCTCAACATGGAACCTGCAGGTTTAGAAATAAGGTAGCAGTTACCCACACCACCCAGTGTCATCGTGTCAATGATCTCATTAGTTGTGTTTTAGGAATGCAGGGAGGGGTGGTACAGGTGGGTGACAGGTGTATGCAGATCACGCCCTTCACGGCTAGCGTCTAATAACTGTCTTCTTAATTAGAAAAGTGGCAGAGAGAATAGATTACATTTTTCTTTGATCTATCCTTATTGTGACCAATCTGAAATGAATATTCTGTAAAGTCAAATAAATGTATAAATGAACATTAAAAAAATCCCATTGTCTATATCATACAGTTAGTTTCTGTTTCCTTGTCCAGCAAACATTTGCTTTTAATACTGAAATACCCTGCATGCATTTTGTCACTTCTATTAATTTATGGTTCAGGCTCCTGTGACTTACAGTATATAAATTATCTTACGTATATAAGGGCTGGGAGAGTCAGACACACATTGAAGGCTTTTTCGGCATTGAAGAGGTTAATAAATAAAGAATAATATATATATTAGTTTTTAAAGTGAAAATATTTGCGGGGAACGTAAGATGAGAATGGTGAAATTGACATCAATTTTGCTCCAAATTTGCTTTTTATACATCACCACCTAATAATTTTTAATATTATTGTATTTTCATAAATTTGTTACTTTAAAAAAATGTCATTTGGGTGCAGAATTCTGCAGTGTGATAAAAGCAATTTAGTTACTTAGACTGCAAGTCACATCTTTGCATTTGTATGTCCATACCTCTCTGTGAGTAGGTTACTGGCTCTGCACTTCTTTAACCCAGGCTCTGCTGAAAAGCTGTGTAATGCTTCAGGCATAAGATTATACACCTCCATGTTAAAATGGATAAGAAGTAAAGAGGGACACTCTGTGCTCATATGCATGTCATTACCCATAATCCCTAGCAGCAGTGGAAGCACTGTATGTTAAGAGATAAATTGGGAAGAGCAGGTTTGATATGTGAATGTGCTACAAGTGAGATTTGTATTCGCTATTTCCGATGTGTAATCTAAACTCTAGATTTCGCTCTATCCCAACCAGCAGTGCCAGCAATGGTATGATTTCTGGAAGAGATTTCTTTTACAAGCAAATGATTAATAATAGTAATACTGTGCAGTGCTCAGAAGACCATGTCACAGGGATTCACAAATGCTTTCTGTGATAAGGAATAACATGCAGGATCCTATCTCTAAGCACAACTTTAAAACTTAAAACCTTTATACATTAAAACTTTGTGCACCCTGCTACAATGTTTTCCCTTGCCCTGCATGCCAGCCCTGGTAAGCTGCAGGCAGTGCCAGGCTAGTGCCCAGGCTGGGCACGTGAAATAGTTCTCCCTTTGTTTCCTTTATTTTGCCACTTGTAAGGCACATGACTGCTTGTGAGCAGTTGGGTCGCCTGATGGGATGAGGGCCTTGCTACAGCACGATCTGCCCAGATACTGGTGGCAAAATGATGGCCAACCCTCCTATATATAAACGGGGATCCATCTAAATTAAGTGGTTCTAGCTTGACTATCCGGGGGGAGAAGGATAGACCTTTTACAACTTTAAAACCTTACATCTCAGCCCGAATTTCTCACTATGCACCTGCCTGACTCTTGCGTTCTGCTCAAGATTGTCTTCTCTCTTCAATTTTTGTATCTAAAGCCCTCTCTCACCTAAAACACCTTACTTACTGCCCCACACCCCTTGGGATGCCCTTCTCCTCAATATATGACTTGCACCCTCTCTCTCCACCTTTAAAGCCCAAATAAAACACACCTCTTTAATGAAACATTTGGGTAGCTCCGTTGGCTGATACAATACATCTCCAGTTAAAGTTCTTTCAAGACTTCAGCTGCCTCACATTTTTTTTTTTTTTATAACTTGTATTTTATTAATAAATAAATGCATGATATACATAAACAACACATCAGGTGCACATTGAGCGGGATAGCATAGAATAAACAATAACATAAGCATAACAAGCCCACGTGGTTTTTCGAGCCCTACTTAACCACGTGAGAGGGAATCGTCATTCGTATTGTAAGGGACTGGGATAAAATGAAAATTGTTATAAAAGGGGTGAGAGAAAAAAAAAAGGGGGGGGGAGGTAGAGAAGGGGGTGGGGGAAGGAGAGAGGGAAGGGGGATCCGAGTATAAGGATATATCAGCTTCCGGGGTACACGGAGACGGCGTAAGGGCTGTGTATCAACTAACAAGGCCTTGCGGTAGTATAAGTGGTTGGTCATATGGAGTGTGAGGTTCTAGGTGTGGGGTTGGTTTTCATGCCCTAGAAGGAGAATGCATTTATTACTATTATAGCCAAATTGTGTTACACTCTACCCCAGGGATGTCCGTTTGGGCTAGCCAAGGAGCCCAGACTTTTAGAAAATTGTCGCCAGTGTCGTTAACTAAGCTCGTTAACTTTTCCATCTGGCAAATAAACCAAATACGATTCTGAATCTTTGGGATAATTGGAATATCGGGGCGTTTCCATAATGCTGCGATCTCGCACCGCGTAGCTAAAGCAAAATGTGCAATTAGTTTATTGTGTGATTTTGATAGGCCTTTTAGGGGTCTGTTCATGAGAAACAGCCAAGGGTCTGGGGGAATAGTGAGATCGAATATTCTCTGGATCCAATTTCTGATCTTTTCCCATAGCGGGGATATCTGCGGGCAAGACCACAGCATATGTAACAGGTCAGCTGTTCCTCCACATTGTTTAGGGCACAGTGGGGAGGACCCTGGTACAAACTTAGATAATTTGAGTGGGGTGAGGTACCATCTCATAAGAACTTTATATGTGTTCTCCTTCAGTGTGGTGCATATCAAACTTTTTGCGGCTCCCAGGAATATAGGATTCCACTCTGCGTCGTCCAGGGTCTCCCCTTGGTCTCTTTCCCATTGGATACGAAATGAAGGTGATTGTTGCCTTGAGACTGCAGACTCGACTCTCTCTCCATATATCGTGGATATGAGGCCCTTAGTGTCGGTTTCTGCCCGACAGAGCTTTTCAAAATTCATCAATGGGGGGTATGGGGCGAATTTATTATAGAATGATCTGAGCTGGAGGTATTTATAGAATTCAGCGTGGGGAATGTCTTTTTCTAGTCTGAGATGGTCAAATGATTTAACTTTTAGATCATAGCCCTCCAGATCTTTGAGTCTATCATAGCCTTTTTGTTTCCAAATTGAGTGATTGTGACCAATAAGACCCGGTGCAAAGCTAGGGTTATTCCAAATGGGTGACATCAGAGAACTTGCTGAGGTGAGTGAGTTTTTTAATCTTGATACTTCCCAAACAGATATGGATTTAGCCATTGACGTAAGCGATAAAATAGTGTTTTTCTTTGATGTTTTAGGTAGCCAAATCAGATTGTTAAGCTCTAAAGGGAAGCAAGCCGTATGTTCGAGCTCTACCCATCTTTTTAATTTGGGGTCGGAATGCCATTGTATGATCTGGCTTAATTGAGCCGCTTTAAAATATGACAACAGGCAGGGTACCGCTAAGCCACCAGCTAAGGTAGGTCTCTTCATAGTCAATTTATTTACTCTCGGTTTTTTACCTCCCCAGATAAAATTAGATATTCCAGACTGAAGTGAGAATATGTCCTTCAGTTTGAGTGGCACAGATAATGTCTGGAAGAGGTATAGGATACGGGGAAGTAAATTCATCTTAACGCTGTGAATCCTTCCGATCCAAGAAATCTTCTTGGAAGACCATCTGATTAGGTCTTGTTTTAGAGTCCAAATCAGTTTGGGATAATTTGCTTTATAGATGATTTTTGCATCTTTGGTGATATGGATCCCCAAATATTTTATTAAATTCTTTTGCCAGTTAAAATTGAAATTTAGTTTCAGTAATTTCTCCGTATGCCTAGGGAGATTGATATTCAGAGCTTCAGATTTGGATTGGTTAATCTTGAAGCCTGAGACCTTGGAGAATTTCTCTAGTAGGTCGAACAGGTTAGGTAATGAAATAAGGGGTTTGGACATGATTAATAGGATATCATCCGCGTACAGGGCCGCTTTATTGATTGGGAATAAACGTTTAACCCTGAGATATCCGGACTGTCTCGGATTCACACCGCGAGGGCTTCAATACATAGGGCAAACAGGATGGGAGATAAAGGGCATCCCTGTCTTGTGCCACTTTGGATTTGAAATGGGACCGAGGGGAAGCCCTGATGTATGACCCTGGCAGTTGGGCCTGAGTATAGTGACATAATCGCTCTACTCACCCGATTTCCCTAGCCAAATGCCGCGAGCGTCTCTTTTAAGTATGGCCAGTCTATCCAATCAAAAGCTTTTTCTGCATCCAGACTTAATTACATGCTTTGTGTGTTATTTTTGTTAGCCAATTCCAACAGATCAATAAATCGTCGGGTGTTATCCGCTGCCTGCCTCCCCTTAACAAAACCGACTTGATCTGGGTGTATATGTCTGGGTAGGATGAGACTTAATCTGTTGGCCAATAACTTTGCATACATTTTGATATCAGTATTAATTAGAGATATTGGCCTATAGCTTTTACAATTTAGCAGATCCTTGCCAGGTTTATGTATAAGTGATATAGACGCTCATAGCATGTCCTCAGGAATAGGGGCTTCTGCTAAGATAGCATTAAACATTTGGAGCAAGCCTTGGGGCAAGTGACTCGGAAAATTTCTTATAGTAAAGCCCCGAAAAGCCATCAGGACCTGGTGCCTTTGATGGCTTAAGCTCCTTGATAGCTTGCGACACTTCTTCTAATGTGAAGTCAGCGCACATAGCTTCTCTGTCTAGCTCTGTCAATCTCTCCAGTTTTGAGCTGGCTAAGAAATCTCTCAGTGCTCTGCTCGTGTTGTTATTATGTGCCACTTTCTTTCCATCGTAAAGGGAACCATAGAATGACCCGAATTCTTCTACTATTTTTTTATGGTTGGCCGTGAGTGTACCTGATTTAAGCGTATAGCTTGGATATTAAACTTAGATTGCCTATCCTTTAATGCTCGAGCTAGCATCGTATCCGGCATGATTGCTTTTTCGTAAAATTTCCTCTTAGACCAACATAAGGAATTATCTGCCCGGGAAGTCAATAACATATTTAATTCAATTTTTGTATCCTTTAGCTCTTGTGTCGTGATCGGGTCCGGGTTGTTCTTGTGATTTGATAACAGGGAATGTAATTTGGATTGGAACGTCCGAATTTTGGAGTCTCTTATTCTTTTTCTCCTGGCCGTAGTATTGATTAGTATGCCCCTTAACGTTGCTTTGTGAGCCTCTCATAATACTGTATGGGACTCCACTTGACCAATTGTATCGCATATTTCGGGTATTTTGAGGATATATTCATTAAGTTTCCAGTTTGCGCCTGGTCGATTGGTCTGAATATTGTTGCACCTAAGCTCAATTGGTGCATGGTCAGACCATGAAATATCATGGATCGTTGTATGAGTGACATCAGGAACCAAGTGGCACGTAACAAAGAGATAATCGATTCTGCTGTATGATGTGTGTGGGTGGGAGTAGAAAGTATAGTCCCTAGATGTTGGGTGGAGTTCCCTCCATATATCCACTAGTTGATTGTCTTTCAAGGCACTGCGTAGGGTGTTCTGTGTTTTTTTATTATCCGAGTCGCCACCCCCTGATCTGTCTAGGGCAGAATGCAATGTAATATTGAAATCTCCAGCTATTAGCTGCCTCACATTTTAATGTTGTCTGTAACTGATACATACACCCATAACATATATTATCTCTAAATGAACATAACATGTCTGTAGGTATAACTTAAAACCTTTGCTCATACATCATAACTACATATTATGGACAGGTAGGGGTAATAGCGGGCCATTTTCTGCACCAGCAGCAGGAGATCAGTGAGGAAGACCACGGCTAAACAATGAGCAGTATACTTTTCATTATCTCCCTCTGAGCTGTTCAAGAACTTTGTGCTTCATTGTGCTTTATTATGCTGGACATTTCCCTTGATTTATTGGCCATTTAGCCTCATTAGTTGGAGGACAGTGCTTATTATGCTTTGACGTATTTACTAGATCCACCCGGTGCAGCTTTCCTATTTTTACAGAGGGAGACATTTGCAGTTTGGGTCAAAGGGAAGTACCACATGTCCCTCTTGAGAGGCGCAGTGGGAACGGGTCTGAGGAAGGGGCATTTAGTCCCAAAACGTTGCCCCCATTTTCTCCGCCACATCAGCTCTCTTCATTGCCCTTTTTTGGCTTTTGTTTTTACTATTTTTTCCCCCAAACCCCCTTTTTTGTTCACTTTTTCCCATTCCCCTCACACCCTCATATGCCGGTTAGGCTTGTGTCACGGGAGACCAGAACTTTTAACACCAAAATTACCCGATCCTTTGATTGAGCAAAGTAAGAGATAAAATAAATTGTCATTTATTTACACAATGAACATACACAGCTTGATTTACAAAATATTACGAAAATACACTTACTGGGACGGAGCAAAACAAATCTATTTCCAGAATGAAATCTTTTGAAACAGTGTCTTTAGGCACAATTTCCCAGGAGTGGGAGCTGTGCACAAGTAAAGCTGAAAACAGTCTTTGGATAGGGGCGCCTCTCACAACCACTGTTTCTCCCCTGCAGCTGCTTACTTCGTTCTACCGCCGTTGAATTGGTTCTGTGGTGGTTGATGAATGAATTTAAAGGTGTAATCCGTTGTCAATGTTTTCAGTTCTCTACTATTCTCAAGGAGTGTGAGAGAGTAGGATTTGGATGATAAGCAGAACAGAAAATATTTACTTCGATGGGACTGCGACTAAATCGGCAAGGTTGGGTTTTAGTGAGTGGAATTAATAGGTTTGAGCATCAAGGTTCTGGGAAGCATAAACATTACATCAGACCCAATGTAAAAAAAAATGACAAAATGTTCCTTGTGTGGTTTTGTTTTCTGTTTATAGGTTGTGAGTGTATTTTGTGACAATCATTCACGTTGTGGGCCACAGGGAGGGTTGCTGTAAGTTCAAATGGAATGGGTGGTGAGGAGTGAGGAGATCAAGATTTGTTGGAGGGGCATGGTCTTGGATCAGTTGCTTCTGGATGTCCTGATTGTGAGCAGAAGAGAAGTACCCAGATATTATGGTGATACACTTAGGGGGTAATGTAATGTTTTATGTCAATGCAGTGAATTCACAGGTTGAAGAGCCAGTTGTTGTAGATTGAAGAGAGGGAGAAAATAGTTCCCCTGTAGCTACACTCCAAATATACCCACACGCAAGGGTAAAAAAATAACTTTAAATAAGTATAAAAAAATAGATATAGGTCCTAAATAATGATGGAAAAAACTAAGTCAACAAACTTAAAAACAATCAAACAGATGTAATAGAGCAGAAAGAGTGGCTCAGTGAGTAAAGACACTGACTGGCACTGAGTTTGAAGCATGGGGACCTGGTTCAATTCCCAGTGTCGGCTCCTTGTTACCTTGGATAAGTCACTTTATCTCCCTGTGCCTCAGGCACCAAAAAAAATAATAATAGATTGTAAGCTCAACGGGGAACCTGTGCCTGCAAAATGTATCTGTAAAGTGCTACCTAAAACTAACAGTGCTATACAAGAACATGCTATTATTATTATTATTATAGAGCTGGGTGTGCGTTCTCAGGTGTGATATCATTATAATCTATTGCCTGTGATGGCGTAAATAGCCGGTTTTAATTATAATATAAATGACAAGGGTGCATAGATGTAGAAAAGACTTGTGATCAGTCTGATCTATCAGGTGGTTGGGGAGGTTAATTCCACTTAGTGTTAAAGGGATAAGATCAATTTTCTGAAGTAACAATATACAGCAGAGACTGCGACTATTCTAACACAAACCAGTGGCATTTCCGCATTGATTAACGGCCCATCAGATTAACAGCGGGGGTCCCTGGCAGTCCCATTCAAGCTGAATGGGACTGCCAGGGGACCCTGGCTGTGTTAATCCTAGGGGTCATTAGTCAATGCAGAAATGCCTTAAACTTGCCTTAAACTAGCCAGGTTACACCCAGCACATGCCCAGAATATAACCGGGCTAGTTTAAGGCAAGCTTTAGAATACTCGTGGTCTCGTCTGTAAAGCCAGTAACTACAGTTTATATTGCTAGCTGACGACTGCCCTCTCCTACCTACTATCCATAACTAGTAATCAAAGGATGTGATTGATTCCACACCATTTAACCCTAAGGGGTAGTAACCTCTCTATTTGTACATTTAAACTAATTCCCTGTTAGCAACTACCCCTCGGTTCTAATTTATTCTCCACATACATTATTATGTTGAGCAGGATTCCTAAACCCTATCAGGGTTTCCTTTTTATCCCAGTTGTTGGTAGTTTCTCTTGGTTTTTGTTAGTGTGAGATTACTTTTAAGAGTGTTTTTGAGGGGTGTGTAACCAGGAGTAGACAGGAGGAGAATGAGTTGATAAGACAGTCTGTGGAAGGGTTTTGAGGCATATGGAAGTTGGAGGAGATCCTAGTTGTTTATTCAGGCAGGGTGGGATCCACCTATCTGATTTACGCTTGGGCATTTTCAATGTTGGACTGCAGGGTGCTTTGCAGTTGGCTTTAGAGATGGTGGGTGGTCAAGGCCAATTTAGGAGGTAAATGTCTTCTGCTTGTAAGGGCTTCCTATTTATAGCCTCTCTCTTCTCCCTGTCTCAGGCAGAAGTTTTCTTTATAGAAGAGGAGTGGAGCCTATTTCCTGCCGAGTCACCCTAGACCAGGTTACCAATTCAGCACTTTTAAGAAACAAGGTGAAACCAGGACCCTTCCTGGATACATGGCAACATACTGTCAGATGGGGCATTACTCAGAGTTAACTCAGAGAGTCCCTGTTAACCCCTTGAATCCATTTGTAACCCCAGAGGAGGGGGCGGGGGTTAAATTAATTATTTGAGAACCTCACACCTTATCTTTTTTCCCCTTTGTAGAAATCTCGTGTTTGCCACAACATAAAGTCACATCACTTATCCCCATGTACCCTTTAGGATTTGACTTTGCTCCTTATCGTCCTGTTTGTGTCCCAAACAAATAACTTTTCTCTCTTCCTGATCTTGTGTAGCTGCTACATTTCCAGTTTTCCCCCTAAACGTGTCTCCAGAGTTTTCTGATGTTTCTTCGAGTTGTTATAAGACTAAAGTACAAATTACACAAATAATGAAAAGGAAACCTGTTCAAACTAAAAGAGTTGTTGTATTTCCTTTGTAAATTGATTCGTTTTTACACTTTATCTATCTCTCACTATGCGGATCAGAGTGGATGATAACTATGTTACATTGTGGCTAACAGTCACAAGCGGAATGTATTTTGTATTCTGGACCCAGGCTCATATGTAGCATGTGAGTAAGTCCATGAAGCTTAACTTGTCCCCTTTTTAAAGCACACAATGTCCTTCTATTTTCTTCAACTTTATTGAGGGAGTTAACAGAAGCATAAAAGTAATTGTATGTGGATTGTAATAGCAGATGTCCGTTGTGAGGGGAATACCATATGAGAGGAAGGTGTTCTGCCATGGGGAAGTGCTTTTCTGAGGGGAAGGTAAAAAGAATTTCCTTTTCTGAGGGAGCAGTGGAAGAAGTGTCTACTCATTTTGGCTGCTTGTAGAAAAGAGGGAGAACACTTTCCTGTCAGACAAGAACAGGCTAAGGGGCATAACAATATGCAGATAAAGGCAGGGGGAGAAGACTAAACCAATCCCAAATATGAGCATTGAGAGGTTGCCTTGGCAACTGGCTAATGGCTTGTGGGAAGGGTACTATTTGTAACTATAATGTTGCAATATACACAGCTCTGGCTGCTTCAGAGCAGGGAAAAAACATGCAAACTAGCTGGGGAGGGCTAGCATCCTGAGAGCAGGAAAAATACACAAAAATAAACAAGCCTGTTCCAGGACATTTTGGTTTATAGGACTGCAATAACAGAGCACCAAAAATATTACAACTCAGATAGAATGGGAATCAACAGTTTATTAAACACCTGAACAGGTGAACCCAAAATTAGAGGAAGCAAAGGACTGGGATTTCACAGCTGGAGCGTAGTACAAGCAACTGCAGGAAAAAGCAAGCAATTTCTAGAACACAATTTATTAAGATTAAATTAATGAACAGAGGAGCAGGAAGAATAGTTTTGGAATGTTTCAAAATGTTGATTTATTTCAGTCCTTCAAGCTTTAACTGAAAGAAAAAGAGAGAGTTAATGTTTCATTGACATGCAATGTAATATCCAATTCACAGATAGGTATTTCAATATTTTAATCTGTCCCACGGAAAAATAATCGCATTTTAGAAGGAAGGGATCATAATCTGCCTATGTAGAGACTCCAAAGACCTACCTGTGCTATAGGAAGCTTTGAATCCAGTCCCAGTCCCTGCTCTATCACTGACAAACTCCACCAGCATCGCATTCCCCGATGCTACCAGTGGGCGGAGCTGTCCAGTTCCACAAGCTTTATCCAGTAGCACAGGGGATGTCCTGCTGGCTCCATCATAAACCTTAATGTAGTCAGAGGCACAGTTTTTGGAGGACTGGACATCAAATGCATTAAACTGTAAGGAAACCTGCAGGAAAAGAGCACATGATAAATTACCATACAGCATAATTAAATTGCACCCCCATATGTATGTACGTAATTATAACTGTATTTATATAGTGCTTCACAGCAGTAATACACGTGACGTAATAATATAACACATAGTGGGAATAAGCGCTTCACACATGAAAGTAACAATAGGAAAGAGAGTCCCTGTCCCGAAGAGCTTACAGCCTAAATGGAAACATAGTTGTTGGGGTGAATAAAAAACATTTCCATTTATGTCCATGTTGCTGAATTGCTGGTCAGTAACCCTGACTTGTGTACAGTGGTCTCAATGCTGAGGGTTCCATAGGTACAGTAGCTATAATTCAGAGTCACACACATATTGTACTGTATAGGAGGGACTGATTTTGTTATAAAAGGATAGGAGCTTCAAAACTCAAGTATGAATTGGACTCTTACATGGGAAGTACTACAGAGCAGGCAAAATAAATAGTGTAACAATCAGTGTCATTAGCTTACTTAGAAAGATCCCAAAACGCCTAATTAAAAAGCTCACTTATTTGTGTCCATTGAATGTTTTTAACCGGATAGTTATTGATCTCCACTTTTAGTCATTAGGCAATAGCATGACATCATACTTTACAAGGACAATACAAAAGCAGAGATAGAAAATATCCCAGTATACAGACTGGAGTGCACAAAACCTTTCATGGAAATAATGAGGTATAAAAAGTCTCAAAAAGTATTTGTTTACTATGGAAATATTAAAAGAAAAACAAAAAGAAAAACATGCAATATTTAGACTTTTGTGTCATAAAAAATAACAAACTCCCTACATTTTATCTATTAAACATATCACTACACTTAGTTCCTTTTGGTTCTTTGTGATATTGCCCCGCCCTACGGTCAGGCTTCACATGATCTTACATATACTGAGTATTATCATGAAGGTCGGAACAGAATTACCTTGTCAGACTGGATTCGGATCAGCCAGACACAGCTGCTTTCATTTGGATATGCGGAAGGATAATTGCCAGAAGTCAGAATCCCACTGGTACCAGTGAGCACAGAACGGCAGAGATCTGAAGGGAGAAAATAGGACTTGAATGGGACACCACCAGTAACCGATTCTGTGTGCCTTGTACTGTATGTTACACTTATCTAAAGAGATAAACAACTACAGTATGTAAAGTAACATATAATAAAAAAGGGTAAACGCCTTTACACTAACACGTTACACATCATCACATACAACTGGATTCTATGATGCATGGTAATAGAGGTTTGGTGAATTTCTGTAGGACAACCCATAGACTGAGGCACAGTGCCAAACAACACTACATGTAATGATGTAATGTGCAGAGCAGCTTATTATAATGTGTGATCCAGCTGTGTTTTGTAAGGTCTTTAAAGCAGTCCTTCCTGCTCACAATGGTCATACTGTATCTACTGCTCCTATCCCTATCTTGTATCACTATCTTTAGGTGCCTTACGATGTCTGCACAATAATGCCACACTGAAGTCCTATGTATTCGGTTATGTTGTTGGCCATATAAATTACCAATATAATAATAATGGGAAATAATAACTGCGTGTGATTTCTGTTTGCAAAAAACCCACAGCCATACTCTGTACTGCTCGTTTGAGTCACTTAAGATTAATTTCCTTTAGTCACTTACTGCAGTTGTAGAGTTTGTTAAGTTTAGAGACATCCAGGGTGCTGACTCCATATCTCTGTCCAATGCTTACAGATGTGTCTGGTTTGGGTATAATAGTTGCTTGTTTGGAGGTGTTGGAAGCATAATATCTGTTGGAATATAACAGTGATTCCACAAGATGACTCTACATTGTATTCTTACCATTTCTTTTTATTTCCCCTTTGGCCTCACAACACAAATTAATACATACATTGCTGAATTTAAATCACTGAGGTGGTTATTGGCTATTAAAGTTGAGGTTTTACCATGTGAGAGTGTTAATATGTTGTAATGTGTATTGTCGCCTTTTTCCTCTTTTCTTTCATTAAGGTGACATAGGATTGTGCTTTGGGTTACATTGGAAGAAGTGGTAGAGGGACACTTCAGGTTGATTATGATTATACCTGCCGTAGTGCATCACTGAGGAATAGTCATACTGGAGGCCAAGGTTGTTTGAGTCTGCTTTGTCAAAGTTACCAACGTCACCTGTAAGATGAGATAGGACATAAACATGAATGTTTCTTTAAATCAGACGATGAGCCATCTATTGGTCTAAAAATTTATCACAATCTATAACAAATCTTTCACCAGGACAGACATGCTACTAGAACTTGGAGATACTTTCTCCGGGAGGGGTCTATAACATAATTGGTGAAATTCAAAGGCTGGTATAAATGAGAATGTAAACAATAAGACAGTTTGCTATGGGCTGTGTAAATCACCTCATTACATCCTTTCTAATGCACTAGGCACCTTACAAAAAACAGTAACAATTCTCATAATAATATTAATATACGATGGAAAGAATATCAATCTATGTCAAGCAGAATAAAGCTGATAAAAGTAATGCTATTTTTGTAGGAACACTAAAGGAAAAGTCTGATCTTGGTAAGCGAGCCATTAAGAAAAAGATGAATCCCTGTATCAATATATCTGAGGGAGATATTGTCCTGTCCTCTTCATGCAGACACAAAAGGAAATTGTCAGTTTCACATAAAAATAATAATAATATGATAAAGAGTGTAATGTAGGTCCAAGATTGTCAAATGTGCCTCACCTTTATTAATGTATTGGTACATAATGTCTACATATTGATCCCGATCACTCCTGGTTTGTTCATGGATGAAACCCAGGGCATGGAGAACCTCATGCTGGATGATTCCATGGGACATACAGCCATTTTTTGCCAATGACACGATCTGGCCTCCTCCTGTCTTTCCAATGTATGACCAGCAGCTAGAGGGGAGGCAATACGCAGCGTTTTAATACAATCTGAGGTCCATCTTTCTGCCCATTACAGTATGAACATTGATGAGATAAACAGCAAAAACAGTTCACAAGACTTCAGAGGTCTTGAATGGTCAGGTAAATTTATAAATAAGTCTCATGTGTCAAATAACCAGCCAACAAATCTACATTGTAGTCATCACATTGGAAGAAAGCATCTATCATCACATCCTAGAGTGGTACCATTCACAACATACAGGGCCATATGAACTAAGTTGTGGTCCTCCATAAGGCACCTTCCAGCACAGTTTTGTGATTATGGTCCCTTACAGTCTATTCTTGGGCTGTCTGGTGTCTTCCAGCTCAGAAGGTGTTTTATGGATTAGCACTTCCTAATAAAAAGAGCCTGAAATCTTATCAAACAAATTCTTCAAAATGCAGGTCCCCTCTAGGAAAGAGGTACAAAGTAGGGTCCATCTGACGAAAGGTCCATATGGGATCTGAAACTTTGTTCCTCCTTTGTTTTTAGCTGTCACAATAAATGAAGAATTGCATTATGAACTTGTGAGTAGAGCTTTGCTTTGTACCTCTGCATTTTGAAGAATGAGTTTGTCTGCACAAGCAGGATTCTCCCCGCTTGAAACTATTTCCCTGCACTTCGGAACTGAAATATTACCAGTCATATAATCTTACCCATCTCCTGAATTAATTTTGAGATAATCCTTTTCTGTTGTGTGGTCCACAAACTCAATGCATGACAGCGTCATGAGTTCTTTCAGAGCTGTACTGATCCTGTCTTTGTCACGGTCATCTGGAGGAATGAGAGATCCTGGTCATATTTAGCAAATTACCAATTACGGAAACAAAATGGATGTTCATATTTTCTCTCCCTGCTATTAGATGATAGTATCATCCTTGGTGCCAATGAAGTGAATATAGGTCCATAAGTAAATAGAAAGGCCACATTTTCTAAGCAGTGCTATGCCATTAAATACCACTCAGAGATTGTAGACCCCTTCTGGCCTATTCACTTGAAAGGCTACAAGGTTCTACTTAGTAAATATTGGCCTTAATCTGGTTTGTTATATTATGCTTATATATTACCCTATATATATTTATATACTTACTATAAATGGAGGACAGTGTGTACGGGACGCTGACCTTCCCACTGCTGGATTTGGTCCACAGGCATTTTTCACACTTGGTGGCACTACGCCCAGGTGTCATAACAACATCTCCTTGATATATCTGCATTTTGCTACCTGTCGGGGCAGAAAAAGATCCATATACAAACTGCAGGTCGGTGCTTTAGTGTTTGTTGTACCAGTCAAAAACCTTCCACATACAGTATAACATCAGTGCTTCATGAACCCTTGCAAAAAAAAAGTGGCTTTAGGCGCTCCTATACATTGTGTGAATAGAGTGATAAAATAACAAAAAATATATATAAGTCATATAATCACTGAAATGTTATCTAACGTGCACTAATTAACTTATATAAGTGAAAGTGCAATTGTGTAAATATACAGTGAATAAAGTGAAAAGTCACAGCTCAACCCTATGAAGAAAAGGTCCAAAATTCTCTTCTAGTTGAATTGTAGATGTAGCTTTGTGGAGCGCAGGTATCACCATATGTGGAATAGAAAAATAATATACATAGTGTAATATATTCCAAAATGTTTGTGACTTCTAGGTATCAGCAAAATGGGGACTCACACTTTCCCAACAAAGAGACAGCAGTTTCCACACAGATGTGGCTTTGAATATCTTCTAAACTCAGGTAGGTGGGTGATAGTGGTCTCAGCGTGATGTTCCGCCAAGTAAGGTGTATATACAGTAAATATATCAGTAAGACACTACAGATATGACTCCTGACGAAGCTGTGCCAAGCGAAACGCATAGAGTCGGAAGAGAGTAGGCACCATTGGCATCCTCCTGGTATTGATTGTTGCCCGGTTGCCCCCCCAAAATTAGGATCGATCGTATCCGCAAGTGACACGGCCCGCTACCGGAAGTGACGCGGTGCACACCGGCAGCCAGACAGAATGAGCAACAGAGCAGCCAAACAAGCCACTCATCTCTAGTTTTTATGTGTCCTTGCTACACTATACAAATGTGAGTGTAATATCATTTGTTATAATATATATCTTTATTGAACAAACAATGTTGCACTAAAGGTGTCATCCTATTGAGGAACATCACTCTGAGACCACTGTCACCCACCTGAGTTTAGAAGATATTCAAAGCCACATCTGTGTGGAAACTGTGTCTCTTTCATGAACCCTCCCTGCTAATGATGCAGCATCAAAACCCAGTATTACCCCCAGAGGTGTGTGGGATGTATCAACTTTGAGTATAATTGTATCCATTCCAAAGAAGGGGTGAAAGTATCTATCTATCTATCTATCTATCTATCTATCTATCTATCTATCTATCTATCTATCAAATTAGCGCCAAAAATATAGCTTGTTAAAATATAATTATTCAATTTTATATTATTAAAAATCAAATTAATATTACAATGTCAAACATAAGAATATAAATCACACTTATTCAAAAATAATTATAAGTATTATAGGTGAATGAAAAAATCTTAGCAAAAAAGTAATAATCCACTCTCTCAGGATGAACCACATCTAGATTAGATTTAGGAAGAGAAAAGAAAGAGAGAGCTATTTTAACACTTTCCTGTTGTATGTGTGTCTCCCCCCCCTTCCATCCTCCCTTTCCCTTTATTAAAAACTTGTATAATCTATGGGACGAGCGCTCTCTGTTCTCTCTCTCTCTCTCTCTCTCTCTCTCTCTGTCTCTCTGTCTCTCTCTCTCTCTCTCTCTCTCTCTCTCTCTCTCTCTCTCTCTCTCTATATATATATATATATATATATATATATATACACACATATAATATAATCTGCATGTACAGTGACATGTTCATTTTCAGGAAAAAATGTGACAAACCCAGAATATCTCCGCATCGGCAAAATGAGCACAAAAGAGTAATTGCAATGGGAGTCTTTGTTACTGTAGATATGGTTCCCATATTTTCTCCACTTTCTCCACCAGGAGACTTCAAAGCTGTCACCAAAGCTGTCAGGAATAATCTGAACTTTTTCTATCACCATCAGATTATATACTAAACTATTTTATATAGTAATAAAGACTCAGTCAGGATACCTTGATTGGCCTGTGAAATTTTTGAGAAGATGTCCTCTTCTGCTTCCTTGATCTCCTGCTCCCTCCTTTCCAGAGCTTCGAGAGATGCCAAAGTCTTCTTCATTTCTATTAAATCTGCAAGAACAGAAACAGTTACCGCTGCGATCCGTACAGAGACAATCTTCAGAGGGAGAAACACAAGAAAAAAAGGGTTCATAATAATGTGCAGAATGTCGTCTTTATACTTATGCTAATATTTTGCTTATATCTCCTTTGAATAATATATATCTACCATGTTGGAGCAACATGGGGAAGAGAGTCTTGCCGCACTTGGAATTGTGAGGACACCATCCTCCAGCAGTGGATCAACAAGGGCTGAAGATTATGATGATGAAGAAGGATGAGATATATCTATATAGAGTGATATGACCAGATTTAATGCTAAACATTACTAGACTGAAACCGTTGTCTTGAAGAACTCGCAGACGAAATGTTGAATGTGAAGTATACCTAGCCAATGGTAGGACCATATTATGCTGAATGTCACACCCTCCTGCAGTTACTGACCTTATCGTTATTAATCGGGGTAACCCCATATTAACATAAAAACATTGATACGTTATTTGGTTTCTCTTATTTACCGTGCTCAGAATCGGCGAGTGCTTTGGGGACATTATTTACCGGACTTGTCTCAACTGGATTCTCTGCAGAAAAAGATGAATGAAAGATGTTAACGTACCTTTTATCCCACACACATATTTGCTGAGCAGCCGTTTATATTCTATAACAGAAATGAAGGCGACAGAAGGATTTTTTTTATCATCCCTTCTTTCAGGGGAAATTCTTTCTATCTCTCATGCAAGATGAAAATGCTGCACTGTATAATGATAACATGTATAACACAGTATAACACTTCCAGCTCTTTATACACCATTTAGCTGCCCCCACCAGCACTGAAGGAGTTACATATTTACAACTCCCCTATAGGATGTATGGTTAACATACATTTAGCATGGCAATAATTAAAAGGTGTCACGTCGAACAAAAGCTTAGGTATTAATGACAAGAAGTACTTGCTTCAAATAAGCACTAGTTACAGAGAAAATAAACCTGCTTACCATTGTAGTCCTCCCCACTATTGAGCTGAAAGAAAGTAAAGTTGGAGTTTTTAATTGTTATTAAAGTATTTAAAGTTGTGTAAACACAAAGTCCCTGGATATCCACATCCTTACATCACATAACATGGGGGATTCTATCTGTATTCTGCAAACTGACTTGGGGAGATTATCTGCAATGGGCATCATTACCAAACTGACAAGGAAGGCAAAGCTTAATGTGTTTTCTCTTCTTTCCACAGAAGGTGTCCCAGGAAATGGGCCAAGCACTCTGGGGACGAAGCAGGGAACTCTTTAGTGTAGAAAGGAGCTGCAATGCGTTTCATGGCCTTTCAGCGCTGAGGGTTTAGGAGTAAGATTGGGGCTGGAGGAGTATCTTAGTAGTAAGGAGAACATTGCATTTGAAGCAGATGAACCCCGTTTATATCCCAAGGTCATCTCTCCTTGTGTCTGTGGGCAAGTTACTCTCTCTCCCTCCCTGTGCCTCAGGAACCCAAAATTAGATTGTAAGCTCTTTGGGAAAGGGATTCACTGCACCTGGGAAATAAAATGTACCGCACTGTATACGGTAATACAATTATTATTGCTGAAAGGACCCCAATTTAGTTACACTGCCCCTGGATTAAATCTACAACAAAACTAAACACAGGTTATAAGAGAATACAGATTAAGTTTACTTACCACAAGAGGAATTGCCCCTGTTACTTGTAGTATACTCAGCAAGACAACAGCTGTAGTTTTGAAGTCCATGGTCAGTTTTGCAGCTTCAGCTCAGTCCTAATTTCTCTGCTTTACAGTCTCCCCAAACAGTCCTTAAATAGAATGAAGTGAATTAGCTTCATCCAACCAGGTACCAGGAACGTTACGTGAGAAATGGCCAGGGGGCACGGTTAATCATTAGGTTGTGGGTACCCAGGCCAACCTACAAAATGTAATGTGCGGAACCAAGAAAATGGGAAGGACACAGGTGTGTGTGTCACAGATAACGGGATTTCAGTAGAAACCCCCACTTACAATGTGTAACGCTGCAATGACAGGAATGACCACAAAACTTGTCCATGAAACGGGGCATCCGCAGTGACCAGCACCTCAGCAGTTCCCATTGTACAAGGAATACGCAGAGGAGAAGAGGAACATATGTAACATGTGAACCATTTCACTCATCTTGGATTGGGGGATAGGTTTCACGTTCCTTTTCTCCGCAGCGTACCGCAGCGACCAGACACAGCTCAGGGGATTCATGTTTATCTGTAACAGAGAACGGGGCTTTCAAATATTGTCATGAATCCGAATTCTGCATTTGAAGGTATAATGCCACTGAGCAACATGTTCTGCAGTCACAACAATGTAAAAGCACTCATGCATGTAACACCTTTTCTGAAATAAGTGTGCTCAGCTCCAGTATGGGTCATATTATTGCTGTCAGTATTCTCTGCATTAAGGTGCTTGTTGGACAGTTTCTAATGATGGGCGTGTACCATGAAAGATGAAAATGCTGCACTGTATAATGATAACAGGTACAGATGCAGCAGCCGTTATTCAAACATTTCACAGATTGGATACCTGGGCATACCCAGGTCATGGTGCATGATTTCTTCAAACTTTACTGCGTTAAGACGCGTATTTACTAGTGTTTTATCGAGTGCAGAAAATGGCATTTTAGCGTTGTCTGCAATACCGTCGAGAAACTCAAATGGGCGATTGCGAGTTGTCTTAAAATCTCATAGCAATTCAACCTGTCTTTTATTGCTGTACATTACTTCAAGTGTGTATAATTGTATTTGAAGATTAATTTTACGAGTTCATGCTGTATAGTGTACATGGAAATAAGTCCTTTCTGAGGCTCCTTAGCCATAGACAAATCCTCTAACTGTAGAAGGTAAACAATATGAGCACAACCAACAAAAAGTATTTTTAACAAATTAAATGTTGTATTTGTACTGGATAATAAAGGAAAAAGGAATAATACAAAAATACAACATTGCTTCTTCTTCCGAATGTAAAATATTTATTCCGTGCTTGCGTGTATGTCTAATGGGAACCTTGTTGAAACACATATGCGTGTCATCACATTTCTGCGCATGCGTGTATGTCTAATTGGAACCTTGTTGAAATGTATATGCGTGTCATAACATTTATACGCATGTGTGTCATTAGGTTCCTAATTAAATGACTGCACAGTACACTGGCGACACACTTTATTCGAGCTTGGCTAGTCCCACGAATTCGGGTATACCCGGGTGTATTGAGGTTTGTGACTGTTTTCTGCCCGAGTGCATTGGGTTATTTTCCAGACAGGGATTGAAGCATTTTATTACCTCTGGCTGCAATACTGCACAGTATATATATATATACTGCATTACAATTCATGAATTTATGCCATCTGGTAGACACGCGAAGCATTGCAGCCTATTAAATCCTAATCATGATCATTTAACAGATCAGCCGCCCGTCAGCCAGGCATGAACCCAGGCTGGGAAGGCAAACGCAACGGGGCTTGTCAGAGGTGAGGAGCGGCGCATTCCAGGTATCTGCCAGGTACATACTGGGTATTTGCTCGAATAAAGTGTGTCGGTGCAGTAAGATACAGTAAGTGCATTGCCTCACAGTCGCTACAGTGTATCTAGATAGTTAAAACCACTTTTATTTTCTAGATTTATATATTATTTTGTACATACTGTACAGTTTATCAATGACACATTTTTATACACTGGCGACACACTTTATTCGAGCTTGGCTAGTCCCACGAATTCGGGTATACCCGGGTGTATTGAGGTTTGTGACTGTGTTCTGCCCGAGTGCATTGAGGTATTTTCCAAGCAGGGATTGAAGCATTTTATTCCCGCTGGCTGCAATAATGCACAGTATATATATATATACTGCATTACAATTCATGAATTTATGCCATCTGGTAGACACGCGAAGCATTGCAGCCTATTAAATCCTAATCATTATCATTTAACAGATCAGCCGCCCATCAGCCAGGCATGAACCCAGGCTGGGAAGGCAAATGCAACGGGGCTTGTCAGAGGTGAGGAGTGGCGCATTCCAGGTATCTGCCAGGTACATACCGGGTATTTGCTCGAATAAAGTGTGTCGGTGCAGTATATTGAAATGGCCAAAGAACTTTAGGTATAGTACTACTGTAAGTGTATAGACAGTAAAAACATGAACACACCAACAAGTATATTTAAAGAATGAACATTTTTATTTGTACAGGATAATAAAGGAAAAAGGAATAATACAAAAATACGTCGCCTCTTTTTCAAAATTTACAATCTTGTCTTTTTCTTCTTCATAATGGCTGCTGCTTCTTGGACATTTGGGTCTGGAAAGAAAGAGACAATATTCTATATTATCAATCGCACCGTACATTATGGTTAAAATATGCCTGCATCTTCTATCAAGTTTACAGCATGATCTGCTGTACGCCAAGAGTCAATGATTTATTGTAATTGGCTACTTCAAACAGAACTTATTCAACCAGTGCTCCAGTATGCTAAGTGTCAGATTTTCAAGTTAGTATTGCCACAACAATGTTACATTCTATTGGGAAAAATGATGCTGTGTATCCTCGGCTAAAAGGAGCTCTAATCAAATTGTATCCAACAAAATGATGCATGCTAAAAATAAGCATTAGGTTTTCTATAGGTTTACAGGCCCACCAACAGGGGGGGTGGTCTTCCGAGGTTGGCATTCTGGGCCCCGTGAGTCAGGGTAGGGGTTAGGGAATATGTATATATTTGAAGAGTGGGGATTTTTTTAATGTATTTGGGGGAGTGGGTGGCTTTGGTATGTATGTATGTATTTTGTGGGGGGGATTGTGTGAGGGAAGAGGGAATGAGTGAGGTAAATGACAGAGGTGGGGGAGAGTGAGATGAGAGAGTGGATGTAAGAGAGGGGGTGAGGGAGTGGGTGAGGAAAAGAAGGAGTAAGCGTGAGATGCAGGGGAGAGAAATACATGCGAGGTGGGGGGAGGGATGGAGTGAGAGTGTGGTAATTGATGGAGGGGGAGAGTGAGTGAGGAAGAGAGGGAGTGGGGGTCTTTTTACTATGTATTTGGGGCGGAGTGGGGGTCTTTTTACTATGTATTGCGGGGGAGTGTGGGTCTTTTTACTATGTATTGAGGGGAGTGGGGGTCTATTTATTATGTATTGGGGGGATCTGTCTAAGCGTCTCCCCTGCTGAAATCCCTCTCCTGGCTTCTTATCAAATCCCGTATCACACACTCAATTCTCCTCCTCACTTTTAAAGCTTTACACTCTTTTGCCCCTCCTTAAATCTCAACCCTAATTTCTCACTATGCACATCCCGACTCTTGCGTTCTGCTCAAGGATGTCTTCTTTCTACCTCCTTTGTATCTAAAGCCCTCTCCGGCCTTAAACCTTTCTCACTGACTGCCCCACACCTCTGGAATGCCCTTCCCCTCAATACCCGACTAGCATCCTCTCTATCCACTTTTAAGACCCACCTTAAGACACACTTGCTTAAAGAAGCATATGAGTAGCACCGTAGATATTACTAGACACATGATACATAGCGCTTGGCCCCCTGCAGAAGCACTTACCATAATTCCATCCTCCTGTCTCTGTACGCTCTTCCTACCTACCAATTATGGTGATTGTGGGGGAATGAACCCCGTATTGTCCGGTGCTTCCAATGATCCACAAGTAAATCTGGGTGTATATAAGCAATGTCTGACTTTTTTGTGTTAGAACAAGAATGGCCGCTACACAGACATGAAGATCCTGTGTGAGGGGACCGGCAACAGAAGCAGCATATGGCAAGATAAGGAATAAAACCTGGGTGGGGGGCTGTTGCACAGGGAAAGGTATAGAGACAGGGAAAGAGGCAACCATGAGCTACCCCTCCCGTGTACTCACGATGCTGTCACCTGCTGCCCTGAACCAACCCGGTGTGTTCACTGCCTCTGCCTGGCCGGTCCCGTCTCCTCGGGCGTCGCGCTGGTATGTGACGTCATCCCCGAGGGCCAACAGCTATGCTGTGGTTGATTGAAGCCTGCACTGCCAAATCAGCGATCCTGGGTAGCCCTGGAACGAATACGAGGGGCGGATCCAAGCGCAGTCATCAGGAAGGGGAAGTGAAGACCAGCTCCCAGCTCCGTGTAGTAGCCTGCGTGCTCCACCAAGGATTTGCAATAAAGATTTTTGTAGTGTATAGGTGGTCACTGCAACAGGAACTCAGCCGCAAACGTGAACAGTTAAAATCAGCTTTATTAAACTAGATGCTGCGCATCACAGAGATCACTCTGACGCGTTTCGTTCCTGTATGGAACTTTATCAAAGAGTCTTTGATAAAGTTCCATACAGGAACGAAACGCGTCAGAGTGATCTCTGTGATGCGCAGCATCTAGTTTAATAAAGCTGATTTTAACTGTTCACGTTTGCGGCTGAGTTCCTGTTGCAGTGACCACCTATACACTACAAAAATCTACCTACCAATTAGATTGTAAGCTCCTCGGCGCAAGGACTCATCTTCCTAAATGTTATGTTTATGTCTGAAGCACTTATTCCCATGACCTGTAATTTATATTATTTGTTATTTATATGATTACCACGTGTATTACTACTGTGAAGCGCTATGTACATTAATAGCGCTATATAAATAAAGACATACAATACAATTAGGTATTGGAGGGTAGTTTTTTTGTGGTTTGTATTTTGTGGGGGGGATTGAGTGAGAGTGGGGTAATTGACGGAAGGTGGGGGTGAGTGAGAGGAGAGAGGGGGTGAGGGAGTGAGGGAGGAAAAGAGGGAGTAAGAGTGAGACATCGGGAGATAAATACATGCGAGGCGGGAGGGGGGGAAGTGAGGAAGAGGGAATGAGATGGAGGGGAGAGAAATACATAGGAAGAGGGGGGGGGAATAGAGGGGGATTCACGAGGTGTAAAATGGGGGGCCCCCGGGAAATCTGTCTGCGGCCCTGATTACATTTCTCCGGATATAATATTTTTCCACCTGTATAATATTGTGGCAGATTGTTGGATCCTCACAGAACCAGTTTTCTTTTTACTTTGTTCTCAACTGTATGTTTTGTTATTTGTTTATCTCATTTTGTCTATTTTTGTGCACAACACACGTCTACAAACTCTGTCCTATGAGAACTATAGTATTATAGTATAGTATAGTATTATAGTATAGTATAGTATTATAGTATAGTATAGTATTATAGTATAGTATTATAGTATAGTATAGTATTATAGTATAGATACACTGGCAAAGCTCCTTTAGCTGGATACCATGTGCATCTGATTCGCTGGTTAATGTGTGGTAATGCACTGTATTGTGATGCTGTTCCTCACTGTAAGAGATTATTACAATAATTACAGGGATATATCTTTGTAACAGAATTTCCAAAAGTTAGTTAGAGAAGAACAAAGTAGTAAGTCCTTTCATTCCCTCAACATGGAACCTGCAGGTTTAGAAATAAGGTAGCAGTTACCCACACTACCCATTGTCATTGTGTCATTGATCTCATTAGTTGTGTCTTAGGAATGCAGGGAAGGGTGGAACAGGTGGGTGACAGGTGTACGCAGATCACACCCTTCTCGCCCTGCGTCTAATAACTATCTTCTTAATTAGAAAAGTGGCAGGGAGAATAGATTACATTCTTCTGTGATCTTTCCTTATTGTGACCAATCTGAAATTAATATTCTGTAAACATAAATAAATATATCAGACAGGGGAAATCCCCTATGAAGATACTGATGGACCCCTAATACCCAAGGCAAGGGGCTCGTGTTTTTCCCTGACTCCCCTGCGGAAGGACCCTTTAATTGGAAGATCTTTACCCTTTGGACATTTTACTATCACAGTGTGGCATGGATGGCCTCATGGACTATGGTAACTGATGTGAACTGTTAACCATTGTTGATCCCATACTAACAGTCTCTTTTTGGTACTGTGCCTGGTTTGCCATGATTATACCAACTGCATTTACGGTGTATGTATATAATATATGTATTTGGCATCAGCATGTATTAGGCAATCTGGTGCATGTGTTATCTATGCTTGCTGTGTGGTTTTATATTTACTAGGGGTGAGGCCGGCCTTGTAGGTTCAAGGGGTTGTTGTTAACCCCTTGTTCTACATATATTTTGTGCTTATAGGCTTTCTTCCCTTGCCTTGGGTATTAGGGGTCCATTAGTATATTCATAGGGGATTTCCCCTGTCTGATACCTATTCTATCACAGGAGGATGTTTGTTTTAATATTTTTTGTATTTTATGTTTGCTTATTTGTGCCATTTAATAAATCATATTTTTCTTTGATATTTGTTCTGGGTATACTTGAGTGCTGAGTTGGGACGCTTTTCTTTTTCTTTTCGTTGTTATATTACTTCTAGTCCCTAGCAACGTTAGTGGTTATTATATTACTAATTTAAGTACTCATTATTTGCTTAGTCTGTTGCAGGCAGTTTGTCTTGTAATAAATAAATGTATAAAGAACATTTAAAAAATCCCTTTAAAAACCCTTTGACTATATCATACAGTTAGTTTCTGTTTCCTTGTCCCCAGCAAACATTTGCTTTTAATACTGAAATACCCTGCATGCATTTTGCCAATACCACACTACTATTTATTTATTGTTCAGGCTCCTGTGACTTATATAAATTATTTTACGTATACAGTATAAGGGCTGGGAGAGTCAGACACACATTGCAGGCTTTTCTGGCATTGAAAAGGTTGATAAATAAAGAATAATATATATATATATATATATATATATATATATATATATATATATATATATATATATTAGTTTCTGAAGTGAAAATACTTGTGGGAGATATGTCGATATAAAGGAAGTGCAAATAGATGGTTTTTTTTTAAAAAACAAATTGCTCCATTTTCTGCTTGTGTATGGCAATGCGTTTCTTATATTTGTGTGTTTCATACGCCTAAAAGATAAAATATGTAAAACTGTTCATACAATGTCTTTATACATTATGTATAACCCTGTTCACTTAATGTAACCATGTATTTGTAACCATGTATTTGTCATCCTAACCCTATGCCCAGGACATATTTGAAAAAGAGAGGTAACTCTCAATGCATTACTTCCTGGTAAAACATTTTATAAATAAATACAATAAATAAATATTATTTGATATAAACTGTTATCCAGAAAAGTTTACACCATTTCAGACATTGCAGATTTTTTTGAGGCAAATACAAGATCAAAAAGTGACGCAGAGACACATAATTGTGTCTATTTTATTATAATTTGTTAGTTGTATAAATGTAATGTGTAAATCAGGGTCATGGGTGGGACTCTTGGATGTTGCTTGTGTAAAATTGCAATGTTCTGGTTTTAACAAAAACCATGAAGACTTGTCCTAATTATTGCGCGAAAATAATTATTATTGATCCCAAAAATATATGATGACAGGTCAGCTGACCCTCCCCTCTACATACCCCTGAGATATGCCCCAAGGATTCTTCACCTTGTGTCCTGTCAGCTTTCCCTCTGACGGCTGATTGGTTGGGACACTGCCCAAATTGGGAATAGAAGGCTCATGTCTGCTTGGTTTCCAGCACAAGCAAGAGGAAGAGAGGACCCCCAAATCTTCACAGGACATCTCAGGCTCCCTACACCTCTGCAGGATGGAGGTCACAATGTCCCTCACCCTCTTAGCCTCCTTGATACACTGCAGCATGGGGTTACCTCTGCAGGTAATTAACTTTAGACATTTTGCACACTAATATTTTTGAGCGCTCCATAATACAGATTCAGCAACAAGTTCAAGCTGATGTCTCCAAGGGATGATTTGATGGATCTGTTCTCCTATAACAGGACAGACCTGTACAATCTCCTCAATAGAGCTGGATGTGGGGAATACCATTCGTTATTGCTTGTTACATTTAAACATTTCTAATTAAACAAGTGCTTACATTGGGCTTTCTAAACAGGACTTGTGGATTTCAAATGTTTATAAGCAATGGTATGTTTTATGTACATAACTGTGTGGTCTAATATCATTTTCTCTTATAGATTTTCTTTGAAAACCTGGCCAAAAAGGGTATGTATTCATTCTTTATTAAGTAATAACTATTTTATGTGCTTGTCTCACAATGGGTTTAAGAATAAGAAACATATTTGAACATTCTGGTACAGTATTTTACCATAACAACCATCATAAAAACCACACACATTGTATTACGGTTTGTACTTTTTTTTAGTCCTATAATTTTAACTTAATAAACAATTAAAAACATTGTGTTAGTATATAGGTCACAATGCTTTGACATTTTAATAAAGGGTAGAATTTTAGGACATTGACATTTTCATTAATACCTGATTCATTCCTATTGATCTAGTTGCAATATAATATATGTATGCTACATGGACAGTCTGTTTAAATACTATTTCTCCTTGTACCTACCTTAGAAACTGTCAGAGCCTTTTCAGCATTATTGCAGAATCTAACAAGGGTAGAGAAATCTATGTCACTGATGTACGCTAGAAGGGAAACACCTGCACCAGCAATCATTCACAGGAGTATATTGTTGTGAATATGATGGTTTAGAACTGATCAGCCACACATGTTGGGGTTTCATTGCAAGGTGATATTTTCCTTTCATTATTTGGTACACAGCCATAAACACATGAAAACTGATTTAAAACTGGGACGCTTCACGTTCTCCCCAACTCACTGTAAATGGTCTGTTTGCATATTATTCTCTATTCATAACTAGTTAGGATTGTAATGCTTCTTTGTTAAAATGGGTTTGCATTCATATACTATGCTGGGGGGTGATTCCGTGCATCTAATACTTGCTCAGAGCTTGTTGGGAATCTGTGTACTTTCCCAGGGGGAAAAGAAGTTTGTGTGTGTGCTGAGCACGGCCATTTTAACTGAAACTTGTTTGTCTTTTGTCACAGAAATTGTCTTTGTGATGGTGATGTTTTTAATTAAAAATCAAAACACAATTTCAGTGCCAAAACGCAAAGAAGTTTGACTTAGAACACACGTTTTAGCTATTTGCACTTCTTTATTTATAGTAACTGAATTCCTTGTGTGTCTGAGTGTGTGTGTGTCAGTATGTGAGTCAGTGTGTGTGTGTGTGTCAGTCAGTCTGTGTGTGTCTGTCCAGTGTGTGTGTGTGTGTCAGTCAGTGTGTGTGCGTGTGTGTGTGTCAGTCACTGTGCGTGTGTGTCAGTCACTGTGTGTATGTGTGTGCCAGTCAGTGTGTGTGTGTGTGTCTGTGTGTGGTCTCTATGTCCTGATGCCGATGCCTTCTGCGCAAGCGCAAGAATGGGGGCAGTACCTGAAATTGCTCTCCTGGCTTCCTATCACATCCCCTATTACTTTAAAAATTCTCCTCCTCACTTTTCAGCCTACACCCTGCTCTGCCCCTCCTTACATCTCAGCCCTAATTTCTCACTAGGAAAGGACCCAATCATGGGGGGAAAAGAGGAGCACAACAGAAGAGAGATATATTTACTATGCTCTAGGGTGGATAGCCTGTACAATAGGAGAAAAAGAGCCCGAACTGTCCTGACAGATAGTAGCTGGCTCCTTTATCCTCCAGATCCAGGCATTATATATATCCCTACAAATGAGTTTTTTCATCTAACCAAACTCACCGCTTTATACATGTAAAGTCCTCTAACTGTATTGGGGGTGGGCGGGGGTCTTTTTAATATGTATTGGAGGATCTGTCTCTGCGTTTCCCCTGCTGAAATCGCTCTCCTGACTTCCTAAAACACACCTCCTTAACAATGCATATGAGTAGCAATGTGGCTGATAATTTACACCTCATACATAAACCTTGGCCCCCTGCAGACGCACTTACCAGAACATTCTCCTACTGTCTCTGTACGTTCTTCATACTCACCAATTAGATTATAAGCTCTGCGGAGCAGGGACTCCTTTTCCTAAATATTACTTTTATGGCTGAAGCGCTTCCTACCATTACGTGTTATTTGTATTATTTGTTATTTATATGATTGTAACGTGTATTACTGCTGTGAAGCACTATTTACATTAATGGTGCTATATAAATAAATACATACAAACCATACATACATACATACAAACCATACATACATGGTTTCACCCTGCCTTATTTCCTGCCTGTCTGGGTAAGCAAGCTTAATTTTTAAGCCAGCAGCCATTTGCTTGTGGCTCATCCCGCACTGCCCTCCCCAAGTCCCCTTTTGTTTTCTGTTTGTTCTCCAATAAAATCTTCAGAAACTCAAGAAGGACTCTGTCTGCTGGAAAAGGGGATGAGTTTAGCTGCCTGATTCTACTCATTATGCCGCAGTGAGCCGAGGACAGAACACGGATTATTGACATATCTGGTATATCTTTCATTGCAGACCGCACAATGATGATGTATGAAGGGGACATAGCCCTAAACGCTGGCCGCAGTGCCATGAAATGTGACGGGGGTGCCTGCAGGTGGAACAAGAACAGTAACGGGATAGTGAATGTGCCATACAATCTCTCCTCCGAGTACAGTGAGTATTACTGCTGCAATAGTCGTTACTGTTAATATGAATTTCAGCCTGCTGGTAACCAGGGGTCAGGGCGTGATGGTATTGCGAGGTATGGAGTATCATTTCCTTTTTATTTGCAAATCCTGGGTACCAATGCTATTACTTCAATATCGCATCATTCTTTCTATACTGATGTCCAATGTGCTTTCCCCCATTGCTTAATACAGAGGTTCTCAACTCCAGTCTTCAAGACCGCCCAACAGGTCAGGTTTTCAGGATATCCCTGCTTCAGCACAGGTGGCTCAATCAGTTTTGATTGAGCTGTCTGTGCTGAAGCAGGCTCTAGAGCTAAGTAATTGATTGAGCTACCTGTGCTGAAGCAGCAATATTCTTAAAACCTGGTCTGTTGGAAGATCTTGAGGACTGACATTGCGTACCTCTGTTTAACAAGTTTAAAATCTCAGGTAAGTAGGCATAATACCACTAGTATTGTTTTAAACCACTCTGGCCTCTGCTGAGTTATAATCCTCTTGTCTGGTCTCCCCATCAGATGCTGATGAGGTGTCTGTGATAACCACCGCCATGCAGGACTTTGCTACCCTGACCTGTGTGTGCTTTGTTCCTCGTACAATGGAATCTGACTATCTGCAGATTAAGTCTGACTTTGGGTATGTTGCTGAAATCCAAAGGACTATGGGATACACACTCATTTAATAAAGGGGTTCATTCTTAAAACAGTAACATTTCCAAGACAAAGTGGTTGGTTTGATTATTGTATGTACTGTACAGCTCTGTTTGCCCTGTCAGCATTTCATAATATGTTCTGAATATACATTTTATGCTGATCTCTGCATTTCAGCTGCTGGTCCTTTCTTGGGAAGACCGGGGGACCCCAGGAAGTATCTGTGCAGAAGGACAGCTGTGTGGTTAAGGGGTCAGTCCAGCATGAGCTAAATCACGCCCTGGGATTCTACCACGAGCAGAGCAGAAGTGACCGTGATAAGTACATTGATATCATCACTGACAACATTATAGCAGGTAATAAAATAAAGGTTCCACGGGCACTCCAGTTTACCGGTGCTCAAAACTCAAAATAGCAGACCTTCCTGATTGGGACAATGAGGATATACATAGGTAAGATGAAGAAGAAGAGGCTACTCTTCACCTTAATAAAGGTTCAACCGAAACCTCGGATTTTGGCAAATAAATTCACATGCTTTTTCCCCTCCTCTTCCTCATCTTACCAACATGATATCCGGTAACAGATAAGTGCAAAGACAGTAATGACATTTTATCCAACCTCCACCTATAAAAATGAACATACTGCAGTACAACAATACTCAGCATGACCCATCTTTAAATACTGCTAAAGAAGCCAAATGGTCATCGAGTTTAATATAACAGACCAGGAAGGCAATGCTATATCCTACTCAGTACTGGGGGGGGGGGGGGACACGAATTTATTGCAGGGCACTAAAAGTGTTCAGTATCTTTTCCTCATCAGAAAAGTTGCATTGGTTGATTGTATGGAGTTACGCCATATTTGTATAGAACCGCACAGTGGTGATGCAAGTAGCACATGACCAAACCATCCAGCTGTGATGCTCAGAATCTGTTGCAGACAGTTGCACATAGAATTCGGGCATGGAACCATTTTTTTTTCTCTTTCCAGGGACTCTTGGAAACTTTGAAGCACATGACACAAGCAACCTAGGCTTGGAGTATGATTATTCCTCTGTGATGCACTATGGGAGGTGAGAAAACAGGGAATCGTCATACTGTACTGCGAGGAAATGGCAGAGACCTAAACAGAAGTCCCAGCCCTGTGCAACTCACACTGTCCGTTGTATGTTGGGAGACTCACAGATTGTAGGAGTAAATGTGCTTAATCTTTACAGTGCATGGCAAGGTGGGTAAGTAAGTAGGTTTGGAAAGGGAGGTGTAGTCAGTGGCTTCAAGGCTAATACTTTCTTGGCTAGTTGGGGTTTCAGTTGGGAAAGATTGGGGGAGAGGGAAGCTGAGATTGTCAGCGAGGTTTCAGATGTGTGTGTCAGCATTAGAGATAAGTGGAGCAGACAGCCATGAGCCGAAAAAAGGGGGACAAATATATAATTTATTTGACAGTTGGATAATTAACCTGTTCTCTCCCAAAGAGGTTACAGCATATCTTCTTTCTTTCAGGTTTGCTTTTGCTAAAATACCTGGCGAAGAAACCATTGTACCCAAACCTGATTCCTCTGTTACCATTGGACAGAGATACGGACTGAGTAACCTGGATATTTCTAAAATCAACAGGCTGTACCAGTGCAGTAAGAATTCTGTGTTTTCAGTAAAACACACATCATGGAACAGTAGTTTGCATTCAAATATATGTATCATGTGGAGACATGGGTTAATTTAGGATTCTCATTTTTACATTACAAAAAGACTTGTAAGGTTTCAATAATTAATCAGATTGTAGTTCATTATCAGCTGGAATTGGCACTTTAGCCTTTCATCTTCTTGAAATCAAAGAGGCCACTTGACAAATTCATTCACCCCAATGTCTATTATTTTGTATTTTCCTTCCAGGAGCCTGTAGCACCCTCCTGCCCGAATCCACAGGAACACTAATGTCTGCCAACAACCCCAATAATTACCCCAACAATGCCAGTTGCGTCTGGCTTATTCGAGCGCCATCTGACCAGGTAATTAAATTAAAGGCATTGTAAATGAGCATGAACTTTGTGGGCATCATAAATAGTAGCACTACAATTACTAGACTAAAGAACTGTTTTAATTAATGGTGTTCCCAGTAAGATTATGCGGACAACATGTCATCTGCAGATAATTATTAATTTCAAAGTTGAAAGAAATGTCTAACATTTTGGGGTGGAGTTCAATCCAAAATTCATCATAAAAAATATGGATTATGTTAGAAACTGTCAAATTAAACAAATGATACTGCACAGTGGCAATAGCAAGATAATCTACCATTTTCTATACATGGTAACTCCAGCAGTCAACAACTCCCACTAACATGTTGGATTTTTGCAATTAAAGGTGAGAACACCAGACCCACGAAATGGTTGAGGTGAATGAACAGCTCACTGCACAGAAATGTATACAAATCCAACTGGAAGATGCCACTTTCTCCTGGTGCTAATTAAGATACATTTTCTTTGTCAGATTTTCTTGCAGTTCAGTGCCTTTGATGTCCAGGCCTCCACTGGCTGTGTCTCTGATTACCTGAAAGTCTATGATGGAGCTACCAGAATGTCTCCCGTACTGCTGGACAGAGCCTGTGGCATGGGGCAGCTCCCTTCTCTGGTGGCCTCTGGGAATATGATGCTGGTGGAGTTTGTCACCGATGTAGACATTGCAGCAACTGGCTTCAAGGCTTCCTACAGCACTGGTAATGACAGCTGCATGGTCTGTCTGCAACTGTTATTGGTCAATACTCCATTTTGTGACAAATTAAAATACTGGCATTTGGTTGCACCAATAAATAAATGATAAATCCCAGAAAATCTTACACCTCTGACTATAACTTGCAAATTGCCACAATCCATGAGAAACGATAAGCAATCAGATAAGACATCAATTATATCCCAACAACTTTGCCTCTTCCCTTGCAGTGAAATGTGGTTCCACTTTTACCAACTCCACAGGGATCCTCTCCTCCCCAAACTATCCCTCTCCATACCCATCTTCAGTGGACTGTTCCTGGGTAATCACAGCTCCTCTTGGATTTAAGGTGAGAAGATATTCTGTAATGAAGTGTTAAACAACCAGAACGCTGATAAGAATCAGTAGAGAGATAGCACAAAACCAACTGACATAGGTGCATCTGAGAACATCTGAGGTCACCTCAACAGGCGTCAAATACTTTCACTGTTAAATAATCAAGCAGTTCACTATTTTTGTTTAATTTTTAAATAAACGTTTTACCATATTAAGTTGTTATTTTTCTTTCTCTTCACTCTTATGCACTTTTAAACGAGTAGGTTGTAATTGCTCCCATTTCAACATATATGTTGTCTACATTGCGACATTATGTTATCACATTTTACATTCATGTTAAAGACAAATTTCATTACCTGCAGTGTTAACTGGAAAAAAAATCTAATTTCGGTAAACACACACACACACGCACACGCACACGTACACACACGCACACCATTTTGTTCAATCATAGCATTAGGTTTCTATGCTGGTTAAAGTGTTTTAAAAAGTAGTGGTCTGTATCAAGTTTCAGGAGGTTCTGATACTGGTAACCTGTTCATTGATTTGTAGTGACCTTGTCATTTATCAGTTTTATTGATTTTAATTCCCAGGTGTCATTAACTATGATTGACTTTTATGTGGAGAAACAGCGCATCTGCAAGTATGACTACCTCCTCATCTTCAACGGCCCAAAACCTACATACCCGCAACTGGGACCATACTGCAACCCCGCTATTGTCCCAAATATTGTGTCAACAGGGAGTTCACTTCTCCTTCAGTTCCACAGTGATGGATCTGTGCAGACCAGAGGATTCCAGGCCAAATATGGGTTTGGTAAGTTTCAATACATCAATTTCCATGGCCTGCATAGTGACAGTGACTATGAGATTAAGCAGAGGGATAGGTTAGATAAAGCATAAGCCCTGCTTCTTCTATAGATTTTTATTATTGTGTGGGATCCAGCTAGTCACGTGTCAGACCTGCACAATTCTGAAAATATGACAAAATGTAGAGATCGTCAAAAAAACAGGGCGGCCAGCCAATCAGAAGCAGCGTCGTGGTCATGGAAACGGGCTGGCACTTGAAATGAATATGTGTCCAATTGGGGCCAGAGATTTTGGAATATGTTTCCTGCAGGGAAGGAGTTCGTAAAAAGCTAATGAAACCGTTTCAGAGATTTTGGGAGTCATTCTATATTGTCAGAAGAGGCCCATCTGAAAACCACTATCACAGTCAATACGGGATATTTGGCTGTAAATGACCAATTCCTATTATATAGAATGAGGTCAGGTTTTCGGGATCTCTGCTTCAGAACAGGTGGCTCAATCAGTGGCTCAGTTAACGCTTGCACCCCTTATTCTGAAGCAGAAATATCCTTGAAAACCTAACCTGTTGGTGGCCCTTGAGGACTGGAGTTGGCTACACCCGATCTAATTTGTCTCTGCATTTTATTTCCCTGCAGTGCCACAGTAATGAAAGAAGATATTCCTGGGAGCAGCACAATAAATATAAATATATATATATGGGAGAAAATAAAAGAGCGCAAACCCCATAGCGTACCAAGTACATTTAATAGGGGAGGGGGTTGAAAAGGGTGGGGAAAAGGTGCACTTACAAGGTGTACAGTTATAAAAAAAACGTTTGTGAATATATCACCGCCACAATGAAAGTCCTCTGAGGAGATACTGCTGCACGGCTCTGCTCACAAACAGCACACAAGTCTAGATGGTAAAAACAGAGTCCCCTTGTACGACAAGCTCAATGCTTGTAGCTTTAATAGCAGTGCTGGACACAATACGGCCTCGACCGCGTGATGATATACAGTGATGACGTTTTAGAAGAGTGCTAACGCGTTTCGTTGCTCATGGCGACTTCATCAGAGGCTAATGGGTAGAGTCGACAGCAGTGCCTGAAATATCTCTACTGTTGCTAGGCAACTTGTAAACAAACCAAAAGGAGCTGCCTAGCAACTGAATTTGCCAATAAGAGTTAGATGCTCAGTAACCAATAGAATAGCACCTCAGTGCTGCCTAAATCAATAATAACCAAAAGACTAAAAGATTAGTGTTTACAATATACACTGGAACCATATAACGTGGTTGTCTGTATGATAATAAGGGTGCATCAGGGAAGACCTGTTGCAGTCTTGTATCTTCCTGGAGGATGGGTTGTAGTTTCCTGGAAGATACAAGACTGCAACAGGTCTTCCCTGAAGCACCCTTATTATCATACAGATACTCTTTCTTCACTTGCTTTGAGGAACCTTTTGACACCTCTAGCCATAAAACACATCCACACCGGGGGAAGGACCAGCACAGATAACATTCCAAGAGACACTGTTTTTAAGTATACCCTTGCTTCATTCATTGTAACATCGCCGGAAGAAGAGATCAGTGTATCTCGAAAGCTCGCACAAATAAAAGCATTTCGTTAGCCACAGAACGGTATCATATATTTATTTTTTGATTATTGAAGCTCGGCTAACACGGTACTGATACCTCTACATATATATATATATATATATATATATATATATATATATATATATATATAAATAAATAAATATATATATATATATATATATATATATATATATATATATATAAATATATAAATATATATCACGATTTCTTACGACAGCAGCATTGTGGATATGGAAGTCATATATAAGGGAACAGGAAGATAGTATACTGTAGCGTATAATCTGTTTATTTGCAGCACGTGGGATAGTGAGGGATGTGACACTGTAATACATTTCGTGTTTCTTTCTGAATAAATAGATGTCTTTTTAAGCGGTGCCGTTTCACTTACTTTTATTCCAACATCACATTGTTTGAATTTCCTTTATTTTACTCTCGTTATCTTGATTTTTGCACTGTATTAAATATGTGGTTCCTATACAAATAAACAATTTGTTTAGTTAAACCTTCAGTTTGTGTCATTCTCTGGCTATATTATGTTAATATTTCCTTGTTCTACGTTATTGGGATTTACTGGATGCTTTTTATCAAAGTCTCTTGGCTTCAAAACTGGTGCAATACTACATCAAACTATATACAAAAGATCCCTATTTATGTACTCTTTAGAGCCACTAAAATAAAACTTTACATATATTGGATGTGAATCTAAAACGGTGCAGGAGACAACCAATATATTAAACCAGCAGTCCAAGCTGACATTTAAAAATAAATAAATAACTACTGTATTTGTTCCTTTAATATGCGCATCAATACAATCCACACAATGATAAGTAATTAGCTAAGGTGCAGATCGATCCGTTCTCCTGTGATCGATTTTCAATATTTGCTTAATTAAAGCCAACCAAAACAAAATCACACATTGTATTTAGACCACACAGCACACTTTTGGGGGGTGAGGCAATGAAAATACAAAAAAATTAAAATGTTGGCTCAATTCTTGGTATCCAGCCGCTCTAAGATAGAAAACGTGAAAACGTGTCCACATTTGCGATGCCAGTTTCAAATGAACTTTCAAAAAAAGTTTGCCATAACTTTAGGACATAGGGGGTCATGCACTAAGCTCTGTTAAGTCGTTTTTAGAGCGCAAAGTGCTCTTAGAACGTGATGTTGCGCTGAACACGATACACTAAGCCATGCAAACAGGCACTTTGCGCTCTAAAACTGACTTTTTTCAGGAAATTTTTCTATGTCCAACTTTGCCCGTTCGTTACCCTGTTTGCGTGAAATTCTGCCCTTAAGCGGGATGCATTAAGCAACGCAACCTTAGCGTACGCGAAAGTTGCGTTCAACAGAACACGTCAACTCAAAGTAGCCGCAAAAAAAGCTGGACTTAGAAAAATTTCTTGCTTTACATTTTGCATGCGCAACACCCATACAACAGGCCGGCGGGTGTCCCCGGCTGACCCCACGGGGGTCCCCGAGCGAGGCCGGGGGTCGCGCAGGGGAGTCCCGGGGTACCCGCGGGCCTGCGGTACCAATGTTGCGCCTCCAAAAATAATAAACAATATTTATAACTAAATACACCCCCTAACACATACAATACAGTAATGGGCAAAATTACTATTATACACATATGGATAATAATGCATTTGCCCATTTTAAATACATATAACTTTCAATAAATACATATTGCAGTTACCTTTTCCAGGCACCCACGATGAAGGCTGTCTTCATCCTCATCTTCATCCTGCCCATGTCCCTCCGGTGCTGCAAAACATACTGTACATGAGAATAGAAATAGCCCCTAACCCCTTAATCACCTTAGCGGTCATTAACCGCTAGTCATTAAGGGGTTATCCCACCCTCACCCACTAAACCAGGCGGGAGGCCTACAGTAAATACCCTCCCCCACTACCCATCCCGTGAGGCCTAACCACCCTCACCCACTAACCCAGACGGGAGGCCTACCCACATACCCCTGGGGCCAATACCTCCTTCCCCCCCCAGTACCCACAAGAAAATAATACACTGCCCCACAATAAATATCATTATATTTATTCTATACATAACCCACCCCCTGTGCCCCCCCATAAATACATGATTTATTATTTTACATACAGGGTTAATACCCCAGGCCCACGGGAGTCCCCGGTGGGCCTGACGGGTCACCTCACAGACCTACAGTAGCCCAGCACCATGTTTCAAACAGGGTCTGGAGGCCTGCGAGTGGTCCCCGTCAGGCGCCATGGTCCACCAGGTGGTCTTGGTGGGTCACCGTGGGTCACAATGGGGTCCCCACGGGTAGGCCCGCGGCTGGCTCGGGGGCCCCGGGTCAGACCCACAGGTGTCTGAGGGGCCTTGGGTGGTTCCCACGGAGGTCTGTGGGCCCATGGGTGGTACCTACGGGTCCATGGTGCCCCCAGGTGGGGCCACCGGGTATCCCCCGTGGACACCTCCAGCCTGCCACCCGTGGAAAGCCCAAGGAGACCTCAGGTGGTCTCCAGAGGTCTCCCGCAGACCAAAAGGAACCAACCCTGTATGTAAAAAAAATAAACCTGACCTATATATTAAATACATCAATCCCCCCCAACACATATAGTACAATAATGTGCAAAATAACTATTATCCAGATATGGATAATAGATTATTTGGCCATTATGAAACACATAAAACATGCATAAATCAAAACATGAATTCTTAATCTTAAAATCACCACAGAGAGAGAGTCAGAGACAGAGAAAGAGTCAGAAACAGAGAGAGAGTGAGAGAGAGACAGACAGTGTAAGAGTGGGAGACAGAGAGAGACAGAGTGAGAGACAGTGAGAGAGAGACAGAGAGTGAGAGACAGAGAGAGAGTGAGAGTGCAAGACAGAGAGCGAGACAGAGAGTGAGAGAGTGAGACAGAGAGTGAGAGAGTGAGACAGAGAGTGAGAGAGCGAGACAGAGTGAGAGAGCGAGACAGAGTGAGAGAGCGAGACAGAGAGTGAGAGAGAGACAAAGAGTGAGAGCGAGACAAAGAGTGAGAGCGAGACAAAGAGTGAGAGAGAGACAAAGAGTGATAGAGAGACAAAGAGTGAGAGAGAGACAAAGTGTGAGAGAGACAAAGTGTGAGAGAGAGACAAAGTGTGAGAGAGAGAGATAAAGTGTGAGAGAGAGAGACAAAGTGTGAGAGAGAGAGACAAAGTGTGAGAGAGAGTGTGAGAGAGAGAGACAAAGTGTGAGAGAGAGAGACAAAGAGTGAGAGAGAGAGACAAAGAGTGAGAGAGAGAGAGACAAATAGTGAGAGAGACAAAGAGTGAGAGAGAGAGACAAAGAGTGAGAGAGTGAGAGAGACAGACAGTGAGTGAGTGGGTGAGAGGGTGGTTGACTGACTGACACTTGGGTGGGTGACTGACCCTTGGGTGGGCGCCCTAACTCATCGGAGCCTCCCCTGTTGGTGGCCCTTTCTCCCATTCTCTCTCTACTCCCCCCCCCATTCTCTCTCCCTTCCCTCCCCCCATTCTCTCTCCCTTCCCTCCCCCCCATTCTCTCTCCCTTCCCTCCCCTCCATTCTCTCTCCCTCCCCCCCATTCTCTCTCCCTCCCCCCCATTCTCCCAATCCCCTCTATTCTCTCTCTCTCCCCCCTCCATTCTCTCTGACGTGCAGACACACACACACACAGATGAACACAAACACACACACATAGATTCACACACACACACAGATACACACACACAAACACAGATAAACACACACAAACACACACAGCGGAGTACAGACAGAAGCAGCCACGAGCAGGCGGCTCCCTGCACCCACCCCCGCGCCCATCTCCCGCACCAAGGGGGGGGGGGTGGAAGCGCCGGGACGCAAAGGTACAAACTGCTGCCCCCCTCCCCCGGCAGGCAGCCTATCACCCCGGGCGGGCAGCCACGGGTTCCCAAGGCAGAATGGGGGACAACGCGCAGCCACCACTGCCCGCCCTCATCTCCCGCACCAAGGGGACCGGGGGGGAAGGGAGCGCCAGGACAAGAGGCAAAGGTGGAGGCAAAGGAACAAAAACCCAACTCCTATCACCCCGGGCGGGCAGAGGGGGGGAGACACCGTGCAGCCGACAGAGGAGCCAGGAGCGGGCAGAGACACACACCACGTGTGCTCTGCAGAAGGAAGCGGAAGCCCCGCCCCTGGCACCCTCTGACCTGCAGCCAAACCCTTGCGGCCTGGCCGGTATTCTAAGTCCCGCCCCCCATTCACTCATTCAACATAGAAAAAAAACCTTACCTGCTCTCGCACTGCATCCTCCTCACCGCATACTGGGACCAGGGCCAAAACCCGGGGCATTTCAAGACGGACAGGGAACAGGGACAGGACACAAAAAACTGGGACAAATTGTCACCCTACCCCTTCCCCTCTCTCACACACACAGCTCACCCCTCTGACTCTCAATTTTCCCGCTTTTCTCACACTCTTACCACCCTTCTCACTCTTAATGCTTTTTTCTCTCTCACTGCCTTCTACTCCTGGGCCCTGACTCTAGGAGGGGGTTTGCTGGGTCTCTCCAGACCCTATTCGATGCTGGAGGGTGAAAACGGAAGTTGGGTCTGACTTTCAGCGGGTTCTAACCGGGGCCAGAACGGACCTCCCCGAGCTCCCCCCCTTTCAGTGGCCCTGGTAAACAAAATGGTAAAGTGATGCAATTCCCCTTTGGAATTACTAGGGTCTTAAAGGGTTAATTGTACATTTACACAGAGTAATGCCCCTTCCCAATCCCATGGTGCTGGGGTGACAGCCCCTTCTGCCTGGAGACTGACATCAGACTAGGCAAGGGCTGTCAAGCTCGCGGCCATAAGGTGTTGCCATGCGGGTCGTGAGCGCTGGGACAGGAGTTCCGTTGTAACACATAAATGTAATTGCGTTTGTTTTTTTAAATGCTGCAAATATTTTCTCATAGTACGGAACTGCTTTAGTTAAAAAAAAAAACAGACTTTATTGCTTGGTCTGCAGCTTTAAGGTGAAATACCCTCATCTATAATTTGTTAGTAATTTTAATTGACTAACTTCATGTCTCTTAGCCTTTTAAATATCTAGCCACAGTGGAATATACTGTATAGTATCAGAGTATGTCAGAGGCCAACAGAGCTTGTCTAATATTACATTCATGTTCTGTTATATATCTCTTAATAGGGACACAGGGACACTGTGATTTACAATGGATGCAGCTAAGACATGAACATGGTAAATTGGATTTTTTTGGGGGACAAAACCGCCTGTGTACCACCCATTCCTATCCTAATTAATTGTTCCCTTCAATTTCTATAAGGAAATAGGGCAGGCATATGGAGAATATTATATAATAATGGGTCACTATCAAAGATTTCCCAATGTTTCAAGAGATATTAAAAACTATCTTGAAGCTGCATTGTACTTGGACACAAAAAGCATTCTACCTTCCTTCTGATCCTTTATAGATCATTTTTTTATGAATTAGTAGACTATCCCTATCCAGTTTTTAGATGTTTATTAACAATATTCTGTTTATGATTCCTTTCTAAGAATGTTTGAGCCGCCTGTGAGAGGCTGATCTGCTGCTGCTGCTCACGTGTAGCTTCTTGTCAGAGTTCAGCTGTGGAGAAGCCGCTGCTTTGCTGCTTTGCTGCTTTGTTGCTTTGTTGCTTTGTTGCTTCTCAGCTTCTCAGCTTTTATATTCCCTCACTTTCTGGTGAGTTCCTGATGGTGCGGAGGAGGGGAGAATATTATGTGTAGAACGGGAGTTCTGAGCCAGTGCTGCCGCTTCTTGCATTAATGGGGCAGTTGAAATTACGAGTTGGCTATCCATTTGCTGGGTATTTGACAGCCTAACACTGCTTTATGTGCAAATACGGTAATCACACAATAGATAGCCGATTTACATTTGAGGAACAAACAAGAACACTTAGGGCCTCATGCAGTAAGCGACGAATATGTGAAATCGGCAAGCTTACCGATTAGTCATGTTATTGGCGATTTTCCCTCTCCGTATGCAGTAAGTGCCGAATACATTCAAAATCAAGCCGAAAACAAATCCGCCCACTCTCACGATGATTTGCCGATCACACACAGGTGTATCGGCGTGTGTGGCGGGGTGCTGTTAGGTTGCCCAATCACAAATCTTGCTGAATCAGGCGAACCAAGCATGTATTGGATAGCGCGCCATATTTAAAGGCAACGTGTACTGTTAATCATTCTCTGTGTTGTTGGGAGTGAGAGAGAGAGAGACGCACAGAGCTGGGTGATTTAAGATTTGCATATTGACTGAGAGACTTGTTGTGTATTGTGAGAGCTTTGTCCCTTGTTGTTTTGTTTACATCTTTGTCTTGTTTTATATGTGGAAGTGTTTCGTGTGATTGGCTGTACATTTGTTGTCTGTTTTTTGTGAGTGCTGTAAGTATGCCCGCAAAGCGTGGGAAGAGTGATGCTGGTGGGAGTGGGAGTGCTACTCGTGCGAGTATGTGTCGGAGTGAACATACTGTTCAGGGGAGTGATGTTGCTGGGAGTGCGAGTGCTGTTGCTGGGAGTGGGAGTGCTGTTGCTGCGAGTGGTGTTGCTGGGAGTGTGAGTGCTGTTGCTGGGAGTGTGAGTGCTGTTGCTGGGAGTGGGAGTGCTGGTGCTAGGAGTGCGAGTGCTGTTGCTGGGAGTGGGAGTGCTGGTGCTAGGAGTGCGAGTGCTGTTGCTGGGAGTGGGAGTGCTGGTGCTAGGAGTGCGAGTGCTGTTGCTGGGAGTGGGAGTGCTGGTGCTAGGAGTGCGAGTGCTGTTGCTGGGAGTGCTGGTGCTGGGAGTGGGAGTGCTGCTGGTGGCTCAGTTGCTGATGGGGTGTCTGGTGGTGGCGTGCTTGCTGGTGGCCAGCTTTTGGAGTCTCTTCCATTGGAAGAAGGAGAGTCCAGTCAGCACCAGCCAAGCTCTGAGCCTAAACCAGCTCAGAAGAAACGTGTGGAGAAGCCACGTAATCCTCGCTTCAATGACCAGGAAAATAGAGCTCTTGTCACTGGGATTCTGGAGCACTATGACAGTATCTATGGACATTTAGTAGGTAAGTTTACCTTTCCATTTATTCTTCAAATACATGTGATCCTAGGTCATCTGAGTTTTGTTCATATGCAAATATGGGTACAGAATATCTTTCTATGTTAATTAGTGTGGAAACACAGCTTTTTATCATGCGTTACAAGGACAACAAAACTCAGGCGTTCAATTTGCGATAACTGCATACAATATTAATGCAACCTTGCTTACATGTATAGGTTTAGTAGTGAATGCTCGTGTGCTTTACATATTACACCTAAAACAGCATGTTTGCTTTCTCTTGGAACAGCTAGCAGTGTAGGAAACTGGTGCTTGTATTATTATTAATTAACCTCATATATTTTCTATGTTTTTCAAGGGCGGACAAGTTCATCAAGCAAAAAAGAAATGTGGGACACAATAGTCATTGGTGTCAATGCGTGTGGGAATAGTGTCAGGGTCAAGGATAATTGTCGCAAGAGATTTGACGATATTCGGTCAAAATTAAAACAGAAAATACAAGACCATCGCGTGCATGCTACTGGCACTGGAGGTGGGCCGACACCACAACGTCTGATATTAACTCCATTGGAGGAGCTGCTTCGGGCAAAATTACTTCCCGTCGTCGTGGAGGGCTTGGCCGGTGACCGTGATATTGGAATTTATCCCTCACAATTTCCACCAGGTGAGAAATATTACTGTACTAGGCGTGTCGTTGCTTACAGTTATTTTGCATATTTCCGCTGCTTTTTATACTGTCTTCACAATATAAGCATACCTGCATCTATATATGTATATGTCTGATTCTGTATATATATATATATATCTCAAAATAGACATATATGTTGTAGTCCTACTAAAAGCAGTAACTACTATAGCACGTGCCATTGCGTGGTCATTTACATGTGAATTCCCAAAATGCATTGCTGCAGTGGAAGCAATTGATGGTGGGCGAAGATGGGGAACAACAGGATACTACACATGTGTAACACATGCTAATGAGAAATTATTACTTGCTACAGGTACAGAACATAAATATGTATAATATTATTGTGTATTTTATTTATTTTACTCCTACAAACACGACATTACTGCCTATTCTAAGCATGCATCAAATATATTGCATGCAACGGCCTACAAACATCACTTGCACTAACACATCTATAGTTGTTTATGAAAAGGTCCATTTTTGCTTTATGTCATATATAGACAGCATAATGAGGCACACGTAGCATATGTTATGTCATTGTGTTCATAACTTAAACACTGCAGACGACTATTTAGCTCCTCTACCATTGTGTTAAAGCAGCTGCAATGAATATCTCATCACAGCATACACGTCAACAGAGGGGGTGGGGTTCAGCACACACACAAATTACAGGGTCATCTTAGGGTCAACTTAGTTCACACCATTTTCACCTGTTTGAAGTAATTGAAAGGTCTGGCTGATTAGGGTTTTTGGGGAAGGGAATACCGTTCTTACAACCTGACTAGCACAACTGAAGTTAATCACACTCATTTGAAAGCTTAACTCTAGCTACTAAATGCCCCAACAAGTCATTAGTTATCAAACCGTACGTCACACATTAGTTCACTCATATCTATAGTTGAACTACTATCAATGACACATTATCACACACTGCATGTGTTGTCTTGTTGAGTGACAGCCACATTCAGGTGTGCCACATCTTCTATTAATGTATCCAGACAAAAAGACGCTGACCTCTTATACGCACTGCTATGCTGGCAGAGAGAGTAGTAACTGCCCATTGGCACTGCTAAAATATCGTATTTGGGGTGGCACATGGAATGGCCCTGATCATAGCCCGCCGGGGGCAAACATGAGAAAGTCATAGTAACCTCCACTCTATTTTCTCATCATTGTCCCATAAAGTGAAAAGCAAGTTAAGGGTTTCACGTTGTATAAGTCTGAAATGCTGCAAACGTTTGTATGTATTCACCGGTGTAAATGTGACCAATAGTAGATGATTATTATTTAGAGCACGTTAACCCAGGGGTGGGCAACTCCAGTCCTCAAGGGCCACCAATAAGTCAGGTTTTCAGGATATCCCCGCTTCAGCACCGGTGGTGCAGTCAAAGATTGAGCCACCAGTGCTGAAGCAGGGATATCCGGAAAACCTAACCTGGTGGTGGCCCTTGAGAACTGGAGTTGCCCACCTCTGGGTTAACCAGTTTGCATTAATTGCAATGAGATTAAATCAGTTACAAGCAGGAACACTTAAAAGAACAAGAGCAGCCTGACATCAACATAGTCAGGCACCCAGTCAACTCACTGATTTCCCATGCCTCACTGATTCGGACACAGTCTCACTGATTTCCCATGCCTCACTGATTCGGACACAGTCTCACTGATTTCCCATGCCTCACTGATTCGGACAGTCTCACTGATTTCCCATGCCTCACTGATTCGGACAGTCTCACTGATTTCCCATGCCTCACTGATTCAGACAGTCTCACTGATTTATAGCATTGGTGTCTCTTAGACTCCAGTGGAGTCTCGCTGATAAAAGCCAGTGCCTTTTCTTGAAAATGCCATATGCCCTTGTTGAGTTTGGTCGCCGCTCATATTAAAGGAGAGGTGCAGATATTGGAAGGAAGATTATCAGGTAAAGATAAATTTCGATCTTTTCAAAGTACTTCCCTGATGAAGACCGTAGCTTGGACTGAAACATTGTCATCAGGCTTTGAGTGTATCACAAGCTTCAAAATTAGTTTCAGTAGCGTGAATCTCAGTTCATGGCTTGGCCCAGGTCTCCTCAAGACCACTTACTTTATTCAACCGGTTCATATGGTACAAATGGTTTACGTGGTACAAATGGTTTACTGCGTTGGAATCTCACTGGCTTCTTCCCAATACGTTCTTGGTCTGTGAGTTCCATGCACAACATATGCAGGGTTCACTATGACTAGATTTTTTTTGGTTTAAGAACATTGTACTTATATCTTTTGTATTGACCATTGTATACAGATACAACAGGACAGTAACACCAAATTATATAAGGTAAGAGGCATGGGAGGTATTGGATCGGGGTTGGGTTTGGAGGGGGAGTGGATGGTAACATAGGTAGCCTCTCACACAACAGCGGTGCCTTTGTAGATCATATTATAATTCGGCAAGATTTTGAGCAATCTCAACGCTTACTTTCAGACCTTTTAGACCCAGCTTTATTATCTTGAGGCCACAGCTACAATACAAAACCAAGAACAGCACACAACGCTCATCGTGAAATAAGTAAATACAATTTTATATTAAAAATGATTCAAGGCTCTGCGTACATCAAACAAATGGATAGCAGGCACAGAATGTAACACTGGAATCTGTTACCACTCAGGGACACTGGAACACACTGGGACAGCAGGGATGGATGTCGTAGTCCACTTCTGTAGTCTGCATACAGATGGTCTCCGGAGTCTCCGTCCAGCAAGGGATGCACTAAGAGAGTTCAATAGGCTCGCCCACAGAGTCCAGGTACGACTGTCGAAAGCTCCGCCGGAACAGGAGTCTTAGTTGATACAATCACAGCCTCGTGAGACAGCGTCTGACGTCTAGCTCGCAGCACCGCACTGAGTGCCGTCGGGTGATGATGACGTCACCGCGTGTGCGTCGATAAGGAAGAGTCTACCGGAAAGGCTGCTAAATCACCAGAATAATGCCATAATACACTGGATAGCATACAGATTAAAAAGTGGTATATTCCAACGTGTTTCGTAGCGCTTAACGGCTACTTCTTCAGGGAATAAAGATGTTAAGCTAATGCCCAAAATAAATACCACTCAATGACCTGTGATTGGCTATCTGACAATCAAATAGCAGCCAATCATTAACAGCACTTATCATGCAGCTGTGTAAACAATTAATTAGTCTATTGCTACATATACTTAAATACAAATATAAAATATATAAAATGAATACACATATAAAATAAAACAAATGGCAATGAATCTGCTCCATGAGAATACTGAAAAATTAGAAACAGGAGATTAATAATATTCCATTAAATATAAAATGAATTCTGATAAGCATATAAGGAATACATACATTAAATAAAGAGACCAAATGTCTACACCTTCATTTAACCCCTTAGGGGAAAGAGACTCTAATTGGTAAATCCAAAAGGTTTCTTGTACAGAAAGATCTTTTACTCTCCTCCTCTCCTTCCTCTAGAGACAATTTGAATTCCCTTAAACCTAAGGGTGGATTGATCTTCAATACGAAACGCGTTGGAATATACCACTTTTTAATCTGTATGCTATCCAGTGTATTATGGCAGCGGTGCGCAAACTGTGGGGTGCGACCCCCAGGGGGGGCGCGACACTGCCGACGGGGGGCGCGGGGTTTACAGAGGCCCCGCGCGCTTCCCGAAGGCACTTAAATTAAGTGCCGGGGGAGCTGCAGGGCCTCTGTAAACCTAACTTACCGTGGCTCCGGCGGCTTCCTCCCTGCGGCGCCATGGCAACGCGGCATCAAAATGACGCTGCGAGGTCATGTGACGTCACGTTGCTATGGCAACGTGACGTCATTACGCCGGAGCGCGGGTAAGTTGGGGTTGGGGGGGGGGGCGCGGGAGCGAGGGGACAGCCGTCAGGGGGGCGCAGGGAAAAAAGTTTGCGCCCCCCTGTATTATGGCATTATTCTGGTGATTTAGCAGCCTTTCCGGTAGACTCGTCCTTATCGACGCACACGCGGTGACGTCAGACGCTGTCTCATGAGGCTGTGATTGTATCAACTAAGACTCCTGTTCCGGCGGAGCTTTCGACAGTCTTACCTGGACTCTGTGGGCGAGCCTATTGAACTCTCTTAGTGCATCCCTTGCTGGACGGAGACCATCTGTATGCAGACTACAGAAGTGGACTAAGACATCCATTCCTGCAGTCCCTGTCTGTTCCAGTGTTCCTGAGTGGTAACAGATACCAGTGTTACATTCTGTGCCTGCTTTCCATTTGTTTCATGTACGCAGAACCTTGAATCATTTTTAATATAAAATTGTATTTACTTATTTCACGATGAGCGTTCTGCGCTGTTCTTTGTTTTGTTTTGTCTAGTTACCCAGGGTCTTGGGCTACCCTTTGTACAGCAGCAGACGCTCCATTTATTAGACTGGTAACACAGTTAATACTTCTGGTACTCACTTGGGATTTAGTGGTAATATTTAATCACTATCACTTCACAATTGTTAATTCATTCTTGCTGCGCACTTGTACAGTATTGTTATTTCTCGTTCACAGCTACAATAGTCTGAGATTTTAAACAAAAGAGCCCCCCAAATTCTTACAAATCGTTTTTGGGTGTCATAGCTCGATAAGCTTTCCATGACCATAAGATCATTATTTTATTACTTTCTTGACGGGGGGAGGGGGGGAATATTTTTTCCCCTTTAACCTTTTTATGGCTGGCTACTAGACTTTTTCCCTGTTCTTCTAACACAGGCGTTCTTCCGACCAGTGCAGAGAAACTCCATCACCCAGAGAAATCCAGGACACGCAGGATTCGTTTACAGATTCTGAGCACAGACCCACTTTCTATCTCACAGAACCTGTCGCCTGGTAACTGTTAAATCTCAGGAGTCGTTTTGAAGACCCCGTGAGCCTTTAATACAATGCAGGTTTTTTTTTTTACAGGACACCTAGCTGGTCAAAAGCTAATTGGCCAGCACCACTGAACATGCAACTCTGTAGCATGACAAGACTACCATGAACCGCTATGTACATTAATGGCGCTATATAAATAGACATACATAAATACATACAGTAACATACTTCATAACAATTGTTTTATATAGTAGTTTAAGATTTGGTTAACAGCTTCTAATTTACAGAATATATCAAACCAGTGGTTTTTTTTTAATAAGGGGCTAATAAGAGAATGTTACATTACAGGTAACTATATAGAAAACAATTGTTCCCAGCACACAAAATAAAGGAAAAGAGCGGGGAGCAGTGAACCAAAAGGCTTAATGAACAAAACACAAAGTGAATGAAAAACACAATGCAACAACGCGGGAGGAGGGAGGGAAGGGATGGGATGGGGTATGAACAAAACGTAAAAAGTACAGGGGAAGGGGGGCAGCAACGTTTCGGGGTGTTAAACCCCTTCTTCAGGCCCGTTTCCAAAGGATAAGTAATATCCAATGGTACTTCCCAATTCCCTGTACCAGACCCCCCAAAAGAACACCAAAAAATAGGGGCAATGGTATACAAAGTATCCTCACAGGGATAACCACAAAGTATCCTCACAGGGGTAACCACAAGTCTAAGGAGTCCTCAGACAATCCTGTAGAGATCCAGCAAACAGCCCAGAAAGCTATACACAGAGCAAATGAGCCTATGTACATTAAGTATGCTAGTGATCAATGGCCAACGGCATAGAGCCCCTGATTGAGCCACCTGTGCTGAAGCAGGGACTGATTGAGCCAACTGTGCTGAAGCAGGGATATCCTGAAAACCTGATCTGTTGGGGGAGGGGTGGGTGGGGGGGAGGCTTGAGGACTGGAGTTGAGAACCCCTGCACTATGTAACATTGTGAATATTCGTTGGGATGTATTTTGAAGTCACAATCATATTGAGGGTGCCGGGTTCTTCGCTTCCAGCGCACAGTATGTCCGTTCAGTTGAAACTACTCTCATTATTTTAAGTTTGCAGCTTAGATCCTTGACTGGCCTCTGGATTCCCAATGTGGAGGGAATGCCTGAGACTCGCCCACGGGCAGAATGCTGGAACATACTACATACAAGTCCACCTGATACATTCATATCTAGTGCTTGCTTAATAATGTTGTGTATTCAACTCAAGGCTATTGGGCTCCGAATAATAACGTGTGAAGCTAGAGATGGGGAAAGATGTTTCTCATTGTATTATTCTTTACATAAGAGCTTCCCTAAGTAATCAGAGTGCATTGATACAGGGGCGCGCAAACATATTATGCTGCGCCCCCCCTGCCTGCTCTGCCGGTCGCCCCCCCCCCCCCTCCTTACCTTGAGCGGCGTCAAATTATGCCGCGGGGTCGTGTGACCGAAGCGTCATTTGACGTCACGTTACCGCGGCAACCGTGACCCCGCTGCGTCATTTGATGCAGCGTTGCCACGGTCACGCGTCCAGAAGCCGGCTGAACCTCGGTAAATTGAGGTTGCAGAGGCCTCGCACGGTCCCCCCGGCATTTAATTTAAATGCCTCGGGGTAGAGCGCGGGGCCTCTAACTGCCCGCATCCCCCCAGACTAATCTCCCGCCCCCCAGTTTGCGCACCGCTGCATTTATAGAATGTAACTCCTTGGCTGCTGCTTTTAATCCTAGCAGGACAATCTTTTATCTTTATTCCTGTTAAGTATACGCTCGGTTTCAGTGTTCGGTAACTCATGTCAATCAATGCTGTGCTTACATGTTCAAATTACACAAGGGAAGTACTCCTGTTTCAGGGGAGGCCAACTCCAGTCCTCAAGAGCTACCAACAGGTCAGGCTTTCAGGATATCCCTGCTTCAGCACAGGTGGCTCAATCAGTCTCTGCTTCAGCACAGGTGGCTCTATCAGTCCTTGTTCAGCACAGGTGGTTCACTGAGCCACCTGTGCTGAAGCAGGGATATCCTGAAAACCTGACCTGTTGGTAGCTCTTGAGGACTGGAGTCGGCCTCCCCTGACCTATAGGAATGTGTTTTGTAATACATGGGAGTCCACCAGGAATGATTGATCAAGGCGTCGGGCTGCCAAACGGGGTTAACACCCACACACAAGGCAGTACCAGGTTTATTTAAAAGCAAAAAACCACACACCTTGCTTTGTTTGAATTTTTTGATAATTCAGGAGCAATTTTTGGCGCCAGTTTTCCCGCACGGAGACATCAATAAACCTCCCTTTATGTACCTACACTGGCTGGTTTGACCGTAGGCCGCATCCATGGGGCAGCGTGATCAAAATGCCGTGCCTCTATGAGGCCAGCCGTAGAGCGCGCGACCCACGCGGACACAAATACATTTGTTTCTGCCGCGGGACGGTCGGGTCACGTGAGCGGTTCACCCAATGAGGGCGAACCAGCTCCGTCATGGCCACGCCCCCTGACATCACGGACACGACCCCCCCCCGTCGTGTCTACCTGGTGGGCACAAATCGGTCCAGCTAGTCGCGCACGCGCCTTGCATGCGGCCTTCATCGCTGCACCACCAAAGCATTGCTGACTAGCAGCGTGTGCGGGAATGTGGCAGGAAATCCGGGCGGCACAAAATAAACAATGAATGAGAGGGAAATGTAACACAGTAAGTGCAACAAGCAGAGAATAGGACAGGCAGCCCCCTGCCCCGGAGAGCTTACAATCTAAGTACCTTTGTGAATGTATAACTGTGCCTGAGCGAGGAGAATGGGAGAGGAATCACACAGTATAATAGGATATATCCATTTCTGGGTGGTTTCCTCTTTTTTTTTAGTACACAACTTTTCATGCAACCGTTAAACCTCAGATGCTGATCTTCAGTCCTCAAGCCCCTTCCCCCCTCCAACAGGCCAGGTTATCAGGATCTCAAGCTTTGAGCCACCTGTGCTGAAGCAGGGACTGATTGAGCCACCTGTGCTGAAGCAGGGACTAATTGGGCCACCTGTGCAGGAAGCAGAGATATCCTGAAAACCAGACCTGTTGCTGCTCCTTAAGGACTGGAGTTAGCAAACGGCGGAGCAACTGATTGAGCCACCTGTGCTGAAGCTGGGATATCCTCAAAACCTGACTCGTGGTTGTGTCTCGGGGACTGGAGTTGAGAACCACTGGCCTTAACCCTTTTAATACCAGTGGCAATACACACACAGCGAACAGGTCACATCTTCCATAAATCCTATCACAGCGCAGATAACACTGTAGCCTTCCTGTGGCTGCCTTTTATTTTCTTTCATTTGCCAAGTGGCCAAATTAGAGACCCAGCTTACAGAACAGCTGTTTGTGCTTCTCATTCTGCAGCCAAGAGCTGCAACTGCAAGAAATCGAACACCTCGCAATGCAGGGGCCGGCCAACTCCGGTTCTCAAGCGCCACCAACAGGTCAGGTTTTAATGATATCCCTGCTTCAGCACAGGTGGCTCAATCAGTGGCTCAGTCAAGCAAGGATATCCTTAAAACCTGACCTGTTGGTGGCCCTTGAGGACTGGCGTTGATCACTGCTGCCCATAAAGCAATGAGTATACTTACCACATGCCTTGGCTGGAGAACGCTGCTCATTGTGATTTGGCTCCTGTCCTCGTTGGCTGAGAGCACCTTCCTAGTGTGCAGGCACTTGCACAAAAGCATCAATCCACACAGGGCAAAGAAGCCAGTGGCTGTTCCCAGGGTGGCCCCCATGGCTATCGCAGGATTCGGCAACATCGTGGGACCCGCAGAGTACCACAAGCAATTTGGATCTTTGGTATCACCTTCTTTACCCTGAATACCCCTCAGACCCCTGACTGAAGCATCTTCAGCTCTGTGGCAGGTGTCCTGCCCCTTCCAGAAATTCAAGCCAAGTACCCGAAGTGCTGGACCTGCTCTCCATCCAGGGGCAGTAAGGGCTGCTTCATCTCCGCGGGGTGGCAGCTGCTGTCAAAGAATAGGGTTCTTGGACTCTCCAGGGAAGAGGGAGGATCTGTTGCAGACGTCACTTGCTCACGATGAGTGGAAGCGAGGTACATGTGCAGTTTTGCTGCGCTCCCGCACATCCTTAACCTATTCAAGTCAGACTGGAAAAGGCTGCTCCGACATCTCAAAGGAATTCACCAGCAATGAAGTGACTGCTTGTGCAGCATTAGTGCAAACCCTTAGGTTATGCGGAGTGGAGACCAACTTCAGTGTTGACTTAAATTCTCCTTCTTTGCCGTCTGCTTAGTACAAATTGCCATGCATCCCCTTTGCTGTGATGTATGTATGCATATATTTATTTATTTCGCTTTACACGGAGATAATACAGTACAGGGAATTATAATAATACAATCAGTGCAACAAACTCAGACAACAGGAAAGGAAATTCCTGCCCCGGTGAGCTTACAATCTACGTAATCTATGTGATCTTATTATTGGGGCATGATCCAGTAGTTTTGTAAACGTACTGATGTAAAAACATTTATTGCGGGGCATCTAAATATGGCCGCCATTGCAATATTGCAGAAATCGTACATTTTGCTAAAGTTCAGAATTTTGCCAAATGGGCCAATTCCTCCAGAAATGTCACAAGATATCAACAGACTTTTTGCCAATTTCGCCAAAATGTTGCTACTGTTCGGCAGAATTTAGCACTATGTACAGGGTAAGGTGACAGTTACTTTTAATGTTTGGCAAAATAATAATAATAATAATTGAGACGCGTCATGATTTTCTGAAAATGTTCATTTTATTTATGCGAGATATTTGTTACTATGCAATTTGCTCTTTTGCTTTTGGGTCTAAATTTGCAAAACTTGTAAATATTATGTAAAAGCGAAACAATAGTTAGAAAAATTAAAGAATACCGGATAAATAAAAGGGTTTTATGAGACTGTGCCTTTATTTAGAGAGTTTTGTAAGCATTGCTGAAGAAAATGCTATATATTTGGAATTTTAAAAAAAAGACTAAGTAAATGGGAGACATTGGGATCTATTTATCAAAGTCCCCATGCAAAACTCGGGCAGAATATTGTAATTACTACTCATTTACCAAGAAGATACCCTTTTAAAACTGCAGACCAAGCAATAACCCACATGTTTTTTTTTAAATTTATTAAAATAAATCAGTTCTGTACTATGAGAAAATACTTGTAGTATATTCTTTTTAATCAACTCTAAATTACATTTTTAATATACTATACTTTAACAAGCATTTTTTGTTCCTATAGCAACCATTTACAAAGTCACATCTCCTTCCTCTTTTGAAACAGGCTCTGGCACACCCCTTTTTGAGCCCTGCGCTCTCTCTAGCAGTGCACCAATTGTTTCTAGTGACTGCCTGGTCACATGATCGTCCCCATAGAAATTTGCATCTTTGGTCCTCTTCTGCTGCACTGACAGCCATTTAATGAACCCTTGAGTCAAATCTTCACCGATCGATCAGCAACGTAGCTAATTACTTATCATTGTGTGGATTGTATTGATGCACATATTAAAAGGGGGAAAAAAAAAAAACAGCCGCTGGACTGCTGCTTTAAAATAAATGATACTTTCTTCTCTGATAAAACTGGCGCAGTAACCATTATTATTACACCCGTTTTGCAGCTGAGAGACGTGGGGGAATTTAAATGACCATGGCTGAGTGAGGTAAAGGAATAGATGGAATTTAATAGGGGAACACGAGGATATAATTCGCATACGTGGTGTGCAATGTAAATATGGGAAGGGATCTCTGGGGGTATTTTCTGTAAGTCTCCTGGCTGCAAACCAGTGCAGAAGAATTGCCCCCCGTCTCATATAACACCCCATAGCCTTCCAACGGGATTCCTTCTGTTAGATAAATGTGGTGCTGTAATAGGTCCCCGACGCAGCAGCGGATTTGAAGACCCGCCGCCCCACGGCACTTAGCTGGGGGCGGCCGCCGCCCTCCTCCTTCTGAATTGCCTCCAGTGACGCTGCGGACGTCACGTTGCCATGGTAACGCAACATCACGGTGTCATTTGACACTGCGACACCAAGGAAGGAGGGTGGCGGCAAGGAGGCGGCCGCCGCAGCGATGCGCCTTCCCATCCGGCCCGATTGACCCAAAAGCGCGGCAAATGTATATGGGGGCGGACATTTTTACCGCCCCAAAATGTTGCCGCCCGGGCCTAACGGGAAATCCACCACGGCCCCAACGTATCAAGACAAAAATAGTGCAATTCTAAGGCAAAAAACCGTCACCGTACCGTGCGTGCGACATCAATAAATCCCGCTGGAAGCAATAGGATGTTATTTTCGCAAACGTTTGGTTCCATTTCTCCGCCCCAGAATGCACCACTCTTGCCTGGATACTTGCAACCCATTATCTATGTATATATTTGTGCAACAAATGACTAAGGCCCAGGTATACTAAGCAGTCGTCTGCCATGAGACACCTTCCGGGTTTGGAATTTCGGCTTATTCAAGGGTTTAAATCTGTGCCTTGTGGGGACAGAGACACCTAGTGGCAGTACTTGGCTTAACACTTCTTGCTTGCACAACACGGCCGCATCTTTATAACGAATGGATACAACCCTGATGCTACTTACAATATAGGGCAGCGGGGCTCAACGCCAGTCCTCAAGGCCCCCCAACAGGTCAGGTTTTCTGGATATCCCTGCTTCAGCACAGGTGGCTCAACCAGTCCCTGCTTCAGCACATGTGGCTCAATCAGTCCCTGCTTCAGCACAGGTGGCTCAACCAGTCCCTGCTTCAGCACATGTGGCTCACTCAGTCCATGCTTCAGCACAGTTGACTCAATCAGTCCCTGCTTCAGCACAGGTTGCTCAATCAGAGGCTGGAGTGTAGAGTGGAGTTCAGTAGCCCTGGTACGGGAGGTTTGGGAATGACAAGGAGGTACGTAATAATATCACTTACCTTGTTGTGCTCCTCTCCAGTACTTTATTTACCCTGTGTTGTACTTTTGCAAAGCGCTGCGTACATTGTTGGTACTATACAATTAAATAAAATGATACACACACACATCGCAGTTCTTCTCACTGCCTGCGCTGCAGTGCGTCTGGGAACCAAATATATTGTATTGTAACATCAGACCACCTCGTTCCTGGGGTCTTATCGGTCCCAGACAAGTGTAGATTTGCTGCAAGTTGTGGTACCTTGTAGTGAAACAGGGATTAACGTTTGTTAGCCATCATTTACAATGAAGGACACTCGTGATGAAGCACCAACAAAATATATCTCGATCTAGTATAACCAATGTACATGAAAACACGGAACACATACACAGCGCACGCAACGTAAATTCCTGAGTTTTATTGAATTAAATAATTTATAGCTTAAAAAAAATTTAAGAGCGAGATTCTCACGTGTGTCCTGCCTGACCGGATAGAAAAAGAGAAATGACCCTGGGCAAGGGGTGAAACTTGTCTTCTGCACATACGGTGGCCGTGTCAAAGGTCTTTGGCCATTGCACCCGGTCAGGGAAAGGTGTGGGGAGGATGCCGGATGGGGGGGGGGGGGAATGTGTGGGTGAAAATCCTATTATTTCCTAGTTTTCCCTCCTCTGCAGTTTCTCGCCGGTTCTGTGTTCACATTCACGGTGGAAGGGAAGATTTCTATTCTCTCAGACGGCTGGAACTGGTGGGAAATACGAGGGACTGGTTGGAACATTTCCACAACGAGCAGCTGTTTCCGTTACATCACATGTCCTACCTTCAGCGCGGGGAGGCATGTAATGCACTGAAGAGGTTAACCCCTTCACTGCTAGCAGAACCAGCAATTGCTTCCATACGTAATACATTTTTCTCTTGTAATCACCCATCAGCTATTCTACCGCAGCCTTGCACACATTCTGCTATTGCTTACTTTCTACACAAACAGTGACAATTTTTACAGATCTTCAATCCCATAGAAACAATTCTGCCAATCCACCCTTGTTATGTTAAACTGCACTCGTATGCTGTGCAGCTGCACATGTCTCTACTACTTCTGCGCTGGCTTTCCTGTCTTCTCCTACTGCACACTGGATGGGGCCTGGCGGCAACGAGAGGACCGGCAGCCAGGCACAACTTCCAATGCCGGGTGAGCCCCCCACAGCCACCGGACCCGGGACGCTTGTCCCAGTGTCCCCCCCGCCCCCTGTGGGTGGTCCTGAGTCTTAGTCTTATATGGCCCGAAATATCCTTCTGACCCAGTAAGACTGATGTATGGTGGATCGCCACTAATCGGAGCACCTTACCAAATGAATACTTTGCCAGGAAACCGCTGGACTCCTGAGAACTGTCACTGTGAAACTTCAGCAGCAGGCCATTACTGGAGGAGATGATGGTGGGAATGCTTTCTGTGCCGCAGTGCGTCCCCAGCATTGGGGAGGTGGCAATCAACCCGTCCCTGATCTCCAAGTAATCATAGGAACATGAGGACACCTTTTCCAGGTTGAAGTCAATGAAATTTAGCTGCACCTACATCAGGCCAGAAAGCAGTTATAACATGTATAGTATATACCAGGGGACGACCAACTCTAGTCCTCAAGGGCCACCAACAGGTCAGGTTTTCAGGATATCCCTGCTTCAGCACAGATGGCTCAATCAGTGGCTCAGTCTGCATCACCTGTATAGAAGCAGGGATATCCTGAAAACCTGACCTGTTGGCGGCCCTTGAGGACTGGAGTTGGCCACGTCTGGTATGTATCACGCCATTCACTAGTCACCGACCTTACTATCGGACAATCAGTCAAGCTCCCAGAAAGTGAATCTAGATGCACATGGATGTATTTCTTCTGCAGCTGCATGTGATGTAAAACGCGTGTTTAGCAAGTTTCTTACATGTGACACGGATCATAAATCAGAGATTTATACAACCTCAGGACTGAAAGATATATTTATTTGATGCGGGGGAGAACAGTGACTGCCCACGACACATAACGTGATCCATCGTCTTATCTCACGCATATTGTGTAACTAGCCCTTTAACTCAACGTAACAGCTCATCACCACCTATCCCGTGCAAGAGATATAGGGAGGGGGGAGGAAATACCTGGCTGCGCACACCAGGAGGCGTGTGTGACACTTATTATTAAGGTGACTACTAGGGATGTGCAAAATGTTTGTCCAAAATTTACGAGCCAAGTGAAATTGGCCATTTTGTCCAATGAGGTTTGCACATAAGTCAGCAAGATTCACCTAAAAAAAAACGTGCCGCGTATTAAAGCCAATGTGCAAGGTCACCTAACCCCTTAAGTATTACCATCTGGCGTCTGCTGCCCTCTTTGCATCACTTCACAAAATATTGCAAAATTCTGGCAAATTTGTGGTGAAATTCTTGCAAAAAATGTCACGATGTGCTACATTTCCCACATCTTCGTGCAGTGTGAATTTCTGCAGACATTGGGCAAAGCATTTTTAAAGACATTCGCACTCTATCGATTACTTGTCCCATGGCCTCATATCTCTCTGCTTTGTGTAGAGCAGAGGTGGCCAACTCCTGTCCTCAAAGGCCACCAACAGCCCAGGTCTTAGGGATATCCCTGCTTCAGCACAGATGGCTCAATCTGTGCTGAAGAAGGGATAACCTGACCTGTTGGTTGCTCTTGAGGACTGGAGTTGGCCAGTCCTGGTGTAGAAGCACCAAAGAGGGCATCTTGTCGTACAAACATTGTGTATGTGTTTTTCGCCCTCTTCTTGTGTATATGTCTTTTCTATTTATTGTTCTCAACTCTTCCCATATCTTGTACGGGACATATAAAACTTCCTTATATGTGATATTATACAACACTGGTTTATTATATGAAAGTATAACATAATTATTATAGTATTATTAATATCATAATAATTGAGGTGCATATGTATTGAATACCTCAAGCGACCTTCTTGTCCCATACTTATATCATTAATGATCTTCCCACAGCTTGTAAGGAAGCCTCAATACACATGTATGCAGATGACACAATCCTATATGCACACAGCCATAGCCTCTCTGACCTCCAACACATACTTCAGTCTGACTTTTTGAGACTCGAAAACTGGATTTCCCAAAACAAACTGTTTTTAAACACTGACAAGACTGTAACAATGGTATTTGGGACCAAGACTAAATTTGTAAAGCTTCCAGTGACTGAGCTACTGATTAGAACCAACGCTAACACCACCCTAACACCTGTCACTAGTTTTAAATACCTGGGCTTATGGTTTGACTCCCACTTAACATTCGGGATGCACATTGATACCCTGACAACCAAGACCTACTGTATGCCAAACTAGGGGTACTTTACAGGAACAAATCCTCCCTAAGTCTCCTGGTCAGAAAGCATATTGCACAGCAGATGCTAATGCCAATTATTGACTATGGAGACATAGTATATGGCTCGGCACCTCAAACCCACCTTAGCAAACTTGACACCCTCTACAATTCAATTTGTCGTTTTGTTCTCCAATGCAACTACAACACACATCACTGCAAAATGCTCAAAGAACTAGATTGGTCATCACTAGAGTCTAGGTGCAAGGCGGGAATGGAGATTAGTAAAGGATGTATACAGGATACAAATGCACAGTGGGTAGTACTAGAGAAGCGTCCTCTTACTATTTATTATTCTCCGTTCCCGCCCGCTGCCTCCCTGACCGGTTGAGATCGTGAAGACGCTACCAGATGACGTCATTGACGTGCGCCGGAGTCTGACGTCACACGCCGAGAGATACAGGGTGAGAGCCTGTCTCGCTAGATCAACAGCCGCACAGCAGACGAAATCTACCGGGCTGCTGAAACTGGATGCTGTGAGCCTGCCCCGCTGAAACAACAGCTGTGAAGTAGACGAATTCCACCGGACTACTGCAGCTGGATGTCGGGGTAACACCATACACCACAGCAGCCTTGATCCACCAAAGGAGAGGGGAAGGAGAGAATATCCACCTGATGATTGCCCGTTCCACCCGTGGTTCTGATTGGTAACATGTCCATATACATGTACTGCCAGTAATTATTTTATCTGATGTACGTGCAATACTCACCTGTTTTACCAATATAATTTTATATTCATACTACACTATGAGGTCTTTTGCGCTGTTTCTTTTGTATTTCTTTTCAGGAACAATATGGAAATATTGCAATTCACAGGCCATTTCTTCTGAAGCCCTTTCCGAAGACTGTATAGTTAAAAAAAAAACGAATACAAAAATTTATACAAATGTACAATTATTTCCGCATTAATATTTGCCATATCGAGTCTATCCAATATGTTATTTCTTTTACTATTAAACTGTAGAACTGAATTATTTTTAGGCTCTTATTGCATGTTTCCTATCCTCATCCTGAAAACAATGTCGAGTTCTCCAGTGCTGTGTACATTAGAGGCCCAGGTGGGTGTGATGTGGCAGACAGGTACCTTCCTCCATGGAGATCCAGGCATGTCTTACCTTGAATCCCACTGGTGCAATGATTGTCCAGGTGCAGTCACTGTAAGGAGGATACAGCTCATGCTGTTCATAGCCAGGACTAGAGAAGCTCCCTTCTTTGGCAGTCATTGTGCCACCACAGGTCACTGTTAACATAGAGGTGTTAGATGAAAGAGACATACAGGTAGAAAGAGAAGTCCACTTTGAGCCTATCGCTTTATGCATTTCTATCCCTTGGCTCTGGGATCCAGCGCCCCATTAACAGATGATTAACAGCGGCCCATTAACCAGATAGTATCTGGTTGTGTAGCAAGAACAGAGTCAACGAGCATCCACTAAAGCAGGGGGGCGTGAGATTTTCAGGGGGGGGGGCGTGGCATTTACATAGGTGCAGCGCTCTTCCCCAAAGTATTTAAATCAAAATGCCGGGGGAGTATGCAAGGCCTCTGTAAGTTTCCTTACCTGGTCTCCGGTGGCTTCTGGTAACGCCGCAGGGTCACATGATGTTGTGACATCAGAGGACTCTGGTGAACAGGTAAGGGGGGGGGGGACCTGGCAGGGGGGTGCAGAATGAAAATTATGCCCACCACTACACTAGAGGAATGAGGGTGACACATCTGTTAATCCTTAGGGACCATTTGCAGATTGCTAGTAGCATGGACATATCTGCAGTAGAGATGTCTGAACCTGCTAAGATTTGCTTCACTGCTGTTTTGAATGAACTTTCCAAAAAGTTTAAAAAAAAAAAAAATGCTAGCAAAATGGTCGCTAAATGGCACCTCACAATTGTTTTCTTTTTGTTTGGTCAAATCCCAAAAGTTATCAAAATGAACGGAACAGGTAATGCACATCGACTTTTAGCACCGAGCAAACAGATTGCAAACTTTTGGATCCAAGCTGACGTTTTCGGGGAACCAAAAAGGGGGAAATACGCAAAGTTCGCTAATGTGTGTAAAAGGTTTGCGCGTCTCTAATCTGCAGGCAAGGAGTGAGCGACATGCTCAGTAATAGGTTCCGATACTTGCCACTGGCAGTGTACAGAGTTTGATGGACCATTTGGTCTGCCCAGTATTGAGACTTCATACATTATGTTCTGTTGCTGCAAAACAGTACAGATCTCAGCATAATGTTTCACCCATCATAAAATGCTGTTCTTTCCACGGGACCCTGGCAAATTTCACTATGTGGTTGCATGTTTAGAATAGCTACACTGGCCATTCTGGGAGGTGAAAAGGTTGTTCGAATCACAAACGTAAATCTATGCCTATTGTTACAGTAGATAGTACCTGTGCTGTATAAAGCTCTGAAGCCAGTTGCAGTCACAGATTCATCACTGACAAGCTCCACCAGCATTAGGTTTCCAGAGGCCACCAGAGAGGGCAGCTGCCCCTTCCCACAGGCACTGTCCAGTAACACAGGAGACGTCCGGCTGGCTCCATCAAAAACTCTAATATAATCAGAGGTGCAGCCTTTGGACAGCTGGACATCAAACGCTTGGAACTGCAAGAAGACCTGTCAAGGAAAAAAACTCACGCTCAAATACTTCAATATATGCAACAAGTCCCATTCTGTCCCAGTGCTGTCATACACTGCCCATACCAAAGATATATAGGGCCCTAGATACTGTGCTAAGAAGTGGTACTTCATGAAACACCTTGAAGTGAATGGGCCTGACGATGTCTTGTGTAATAGCTGTGCGTGGTAAATATGATCCTTAATATGAGTCATCCTTCATCTGGGAAACTGGGGCAACAAGCTCAGTACTTTCAATGTACAAATAATTTGTGCTTCATTAGGACCAGTGTAGAATTTAGCAGTGCAGGAGAGAGATTAATTACATGGACTTTCAGGTGATTAAAAAAAAAAGTTATTTATGATTTTAAGGGAAACTTGTATGAATCTGTATTCATGAGCCTAAAACCCACAGCTATGCAAAATGTCTTTATCGTTCCTAAATACCCTGTCCCTTGGGATGCGGATGAGCCAGGAGCAGTTGTAGTTGTTTGGGTAATTTGAAGGGTTGAAGGCGGAGAAAAAGCTCCCCGAGTCACTGGAAAGCAGAGAGCTGCAAACACCTGGGGATAAAGGAGAGAGGGGGGGTTCTGGGCGGTGGGAGACAGCAGCTAGTGGTTACCTACATCTGTACAGCAAGAATTTATAGCATGGATAAACATGGGAAATGGCTACTCATAACTGATCTACTCTGACGTCCACAATTCCACAATGTATTTTCTATTAATGTAAGCAGTTCCGCTTCTCTTGTGACACAAACCCAAGGAAGAGACCCGAGTGAAACTGCTTATCTAAATATCAGAAATGTATCATCATTATACGACACGTTGGCCCACACCCACAAAACGGTGCTAAACTTTAGCACGGCTCAGCTCCCACTCACACAGTGTGCACGGGAGTAAAGGCGTGCTAAAGCTTAGCACCGTTTTGTGAACCTGGGCCTTTCTGTTCATTCTGACAACCAGGTGATACAGTACTGCCAATTCTCAGATGGGTTTTCTGGATGGGAAAATGGAAATCAATTGCTCTTTAATAAGGAAAAAGCTCTTTTTTTTAGCTAAAAATGCAATTTTCCCTGGACAAATGTGTCCCAACATACAGCCTATGCAGTCCTCTGGAAAGTGTTTCACCTAAGTAACATTGGGATTCTTTCTTTATTTTGGCCTTGGGTTGGTTTGTAACCTTTCCAGAGCCTAATTCTAATGCTACTTCTAAATAATCCTGCACTTTTCTTTTTCTAAGTGTCAGAAGAGCCATCAAACCATGCGGAGCAGGGGACAAGCAAGAAACAGGAAGCTTCTTACCAGCACGTTCTCAAACAACTTTCTTCTGGATCGGGGGACAATACATAACAATTCATTTTTGTTTGATTTTTGGTACAAATCACAAAATCAAAGTATTGAATCACAATATGAAACATAAGAACTTAACCATTTAGCCAACATTCCCTGTTGAAGTACTTACTGCAGTTATACAGCTTGTTAATCTTTGCCACATCCAGGTTGCTCAGTCCATATCTCTGTCCAATTGGGGTGAAATTATTGGGAATTGGGTTGATGGAGGCTTGGATATAATCGGTGCTGAACGCATACCTGTGCATGAAAGAAGCGTATTTCACCAGCTTTTCTATATTATGTTATATTAGATGTGCCCCAATATAGTGCGGATTAGCACATTGTGTGTGACATTACAGTATATATCAATAAATCTTCCCAAACGAAAGGGGATACATCGCAGTTAATAATAATTCTGTTCTGAATAGACATAAGTGAAGTAAAAGCCAAGTAGCAAGATGATACTTACTTGCCATAATGCATTACCGAGGAGTAGTCATATTCCAAACCAAGGTTGTTAGTGTCGCTCTTATTGAAGTTATACATGTTATCTGTATGAAAGAAGACAACGCTTTGACCAGTGTTGTACATTCGGCGGCCAGCATGTGAGCCACAAAGTTATTTCTTACTCATTTATGATCATTGCAGTTATAATCGTTATGCCCACACTAGAACATTAGTCTCAGAGAATGTCATCACTCTGTTTGTATGTTTGAGCTTTTTCTTTACTTCTTATTTGTGATGATTTACAGGTCCTACCTGGCATGATGTTGTTCCACATGATCTTGACATAAGAGTCCCGGTCGCTTCTACAGTGCTCATGTTCGAAGCCCAGAGCATGGTTCAGTTCATGCTGTATGACCCCGTAGGCCAAGCAGCCGCCCCTCTGCAGGGACACCACCTGAGCACCTCCAGACCGGCCCATGAATGACCAGCAGCTGCAAAACCCAAACTATGTTATACATGCGCAGAACGCCGCAGTAATAGGAATTATTAAATGCCTATGGCAGCAGATCATAGGATCCTTAATATACAGGACATCATTCATATATTTATCCTTAGTCCTAACGTTACTGTTTCTCATCTGTATATCAAAATTATTACAATAGTTGAAGTGACAAAAGAAACGGCATTGTAACCCCTTCAGTGACATGATGTTATGTAACCCTAAACCACTAGAACATACAGTACTGAACCAGGGATTTCTTGGTTACTCCTTAGATTTCCACCTCTATACCCATGTTTCTGCTTATGGTGTCCAGTCATTATCAACTGACTGGGGACCATCACCACCCACATAGATTCTGCTGCATCTCCGGGACCTTCCACAGACACAACCCATACACAGAAGTAATAATGACTTTAAAGGATTTATTCTGAAAGGTTTAGGGAAGTTTTGCCTCAACGAACCTGAGCTTACACTCTAATTATACAAAATGCAGGCTTCTACTGCCTGACACTAGTGCCCAGTACTTCACTCCAAACAACAGATGGATATCCTTGTTTTTCTGTTGATGTCTGAAGTGGAGTACAGGGGTCTAGATCATTATGCAGCAAGTGAGAGTCAACCTACGCTAAAGGGTTAGCGGGACCCATACATACCCCCAAGTACTCACCCACTATCAGAGAGGATCTGCAGGTAGTCTGCCTCATTAGTACGCGGCACAAAACGGACACAGGTCATGGTGGCAAACTCCAACATGGCTGCAGATATTGATGATCTGTCTGCTGTGGCTAATCACAAAATTCATGTTCATGCTCATTTAATAACCCCCAGTACAAGACTTGTTTGCTCACCACTCCAGGGCACTCCGTATACTGTAGTGCTTCACTAGCAAACAAGATTTCACAATATGAAGGTGATGACCCAAGATATGTGGGCAACTGATGTATGGAAGAGGGTTACCTGATTTCCAAAAAAAAGTGATCCCATTAAAACCCTTAGGGGCTAGTGATGTGAGTAACACAGGGGTGCTACCATTTAAGATGTTCCATTGAGGTCTAGAACAGCACAAGCAAGTAAATTGGCGAGTTTGATCAAAATATGGATTACGCCCACACATTGAGGGAGTTTAAAGCACATGATGGAATTTTAGTGGGGGCAGAAAATATTTCTGTGGCCAGCAAGAAAAAGTGGTTATTATAGAATTGCAGAATTACAGTTTTGGTTTGTAAAATGAGAATAAAAATGCACGTTTAAAGAGTTGCAACTACACAGGGATGTTAAACTATTCCAACAATGTTTGGACATAAAGCTGAAAATTCATCTATAGAGCCAGATACCTGTATATAATCAGCGCTCAACAAGCTCTCCCTCATCACTATGAGTGTCACTCACTGTATTCTGCAGACAGTGTGTACGGGACATTAACCACACCCCTTGGTGTCTTGGGCCAAAAACATTTTCCGCTGGGGCAGCGTATGGAACTGCGGCCGCCTTTCAGTGCAATATCCCCGTGACGCATCATCTTGGTGATTCCTGGGGGAGAGAGACACAGAAACTTCCATGGCTACTATCACAGAGGAGGGGAATATTTTACCTAAGGTTGGGGTGGACATCTCCAGTTCTCAAGGGCCACCAACAGGTCAGTTTTGCAGGATATCTCTGCACAGGTGGCTCAATCAGTGTCTCAGTCATCGAGTGAACCACCTATGCGGAAGCAGGGATATCCTGAAAACTTGACTAGTTGGTGGCCCTTGAGGATTGGAGTTGGCCACCCCTGACTTAAGGGGTTATTCATTAAACTGCGATAGTGCCGATCAGGGCACTATTGCACGGAGACTCCCATTGACTGCAACATGTGTTTCTATGTGACAGGGTCCCGATTGGCACTATTGCAGAGGAATAAATAACTCCTTAGACTTATAGCTGCCTTTCATAGAGGGTTGAACATTTAGTAGAAACTCTTTGGCAATTTATTCACTCAAAAGTAACCGAACAAGTGTACAACAAAATGCCCACAGCAGAGACGCTTTCAATTCTTGGATCTTGTGATTTCCCAACAATTTTCAGCACTGTCCTTCGTTTCTTACAGAATCTTCTCTGAAGTGGCTGCACAGAAATGTCTCTTCACAAAAGTTTCCATGGAAGGGATGTTTGACCTTTCGCTTATAATTAGAGGCTATGAACACTTGTATGTTACTGCAAAGCAAATAACTTACAGTAAAGAGAGAAAAAAACAATTACCTTTGTTCATCTGCTCAATGGTACTCATGACGTCTTCTGTTGGATTTGTTGTGTCTGATGGAGTTTTATTTTAGAAAAAAACAAGTGTTAACTGGCAGATCTCCCAGAATTGAGAGGCGATCAAAAAAATATTTGAGTTGGATGAGCACAAAAGACATGGTGAAGCTAAAGCTTTGGTTATTGCCACTTGGACAAAGCGACCAGCTGGATTCATATACATTGGATGGGCTCGTTCATTAAGGTTTGGAGTAGAGTGCACCATAGGAAGTTGGTCCCATCCTGGACATCCAAAAGACATGACTGGCTTTGGCAAGACAACATGTACCAACCCATGTCTTAGTAGAGAGCTTCCGACAGTTATATTATAGAGCTTTTATTTGAACTAAAAGAATGATTCCTGCGCTCCTACCAATTAGGCTAAAATAAAATAGTGATCTCATGAGTAAAGGTTATTTTGTTAAACCCTTTGGCCAAAGACTTATAAGCCTGCAGCCACGTCAAGGCATAACCACATTTTGCAGGTACCTACACTGAAAATATGTAATTGTTGTCCCATGGACTAGTGAAAAATGTGAGAAAGCCCTGAAGGGGTTAAATAAAGCATATGCTTCTCTGAGTAGTGCAATTAAAAGCTGGCCAAAGCCAGTATCATAGTTACCTTACTATAAAGGTAAATTGTAGGTGCACAAATTCCCTGATGTGGATATACCTAATAAAACTTACACATATTTATTTCTGTCAGCCTGATACATTCACCTACTCTTCAATTAGGGTGATGTGCAGACTGACACTGGGGTGTATTATACCTGCACTAATCGGAAAATTGGTAGGCTATTTTAGTGATAGTGATACTGTAGTTATTTTAGCCTAATTGGTAGGAGTGCAGTAATCGTTGTTTTTCTATATGTACAATATGTACATATATGTACATATATGTACAATATGTACAATATGGGGCATGGATTGCCACAATGGCAGTGGCAACCTAAAAAAAATACTATCCTCGCAAAGTTTAAATCTCCCGGTCACGTGAAGCGAAGATTTAAATAATGCAGGGAGATACCGGCACCCCATAGCGGGGCCTGTAACACGGGAAGCGGTTCAGCTCTGGTGTCCCCTGCTTCAATACTGTGTTAGTTAAATCAAATAAAAACAGTATGATCGCCTGTAGGAGCTGTGCAGGGAGACTCTCTCTCTCTTTGCAGCTCTCTCCTTGCAGCTTCTCACTGTGCAGCTCTTACAGACTTCAGGCAGATTGCAACGGCAGAACTTAGAAAAAGACACAGCCAAAGACACTGTTATCCTTAGCGGTATTGGTATTTTCCTACCTCACGGTTTCTGACTTGTATGTATGTATGTATGTCTTTATTTATACAGTACAGCGCCATTAATGTACATACTGTACTGCTTCACAGCAGTAATACATGTGATAATCATATAAATAACAAATAATATAAATAACACATAATGGGAATAAGTGCTTCAGACATAAAAGTAACATTTAGGAAAAGGAGTTCCTTCCCCCGAAGAGCTTACAATCTAATTGGTAGGTAGGAAGAACGTTCAGAGACATTAGGAGGGAATTCTGGTAAGTGCTTCTGCAGGGGGCCAAGCTTTATGTATCAGGTGTCTAGTATTATCCACAATGCTACTCATATGGTTCTTTAAGTGCTAGTCGGGTATTGGGGGGGAAGAGCATTCCAGAGGTGTGGGGCAGTCAGTGAGAAAGGTTTAAGGCGGGAGAGGGCTTTAGATACAAAGGGGGTAGAGAGAAGATATCCTTGAGCAGAACGCAAGAGTCGGGCAGATGTATAGCGGTATGTATGTATGCATGTCTTTATTTATATAGTGCCATTAATGTACATAGCGCTTCACAGCAGTAATATACGTGACAATCATATAAATAACAAATAATATAAATAACACATAAAGGGGAGAAGTGCTTCAGACATAAAAGTAACATTTAGGAAACGGAGTACCTTCCCCCTGAAGAGCTTGCAATCTAATTGGTTTGTAGGAAGAACGTACAGCGACAGTAGGAGGGTGTTCTGGTAAGTGCATCTGCAAGGGGCCAAGGTTTATGCATGAGGTGTAAATTATCAGCCATGGAGCTCCTCATATGCATTGTTAAGCAGGTGTGTTTTAAGGTGGGTCTTAGAGGTGGATAGAGGTGGATAGATTTGCAATAACTCTTTCTGAATACCGTGATAACACAAATGTCAGACCGTGAGGTAGGGTCATGCCAAACTGTTCGATTTGACAGTGATTTTATCGAAGCTACGTTATGTGATATAAGGATGTGGATATCCAGGGACTTTATGTTTACACATCTTTAAATAGTTTAATAACAATTAAATCTCCAACTTTACTTTCTTTCAGCTCTATAGTGGGGAGGACTACACTGGTAAGCAAGTTTATTTGCTTTATAACTAGTGATTATTTGAAACAAGCAGGGCCGCCAACATAAATCATGGGGCCCAGGACAAATGAAAGGAGCAAGGTAGCTTAGGTAGGGCCAAAGGCTGCTATGGGGGGACCGTTGCTGCGGGGGGGGGGGGCAGTGGCTGTGAGATGGGTGGTGGGCCGATGGTTAAGGGAGGGCCGGGGGTTCGGTAGCTTAGGGAGTGCCGGTGGCTGCTATGGGGGGGCGCTGCTACGGGGGGGGGGGCGTTGCTGCGGGGGGGGGGGGGGGGGCAGTGGCTAGGGGATGGGCAGTGGGCCGGTGTTCTAGGGAGGGCCTGGGGGCCGGTGGCTGCTACGGGGGGGTCGGTTGCTGCTACTGGGGGGGCCGGTGGCTGCTACTGGGAGGGCCGGTGGCTACTACTGGGGGGGCGGTTGCTGCTACGGGGGGAGCGCTGCTGCGGGGGGGGGACAGTGGCTACGGGATGGGCAGTGGGCCGGTGTTCTAGGGAGGGCCTGGGGGCCGGTGGCTGCTACTGGGGGGGGCGGTGGCTGCTACTGGGGGAGGCCGGTGGCTGCTACTGCGGGGGCAACTGCAGGCAACTGTCTGTCCCACGCTGAGGCTGCTCACGCGCACGTCGGGCCTCCATCTCATGCCAGCGCGCCGGAAGCTTAGCCCAGCTGACTTCCTCGGGGTCGGGAATTAAATTGATTCTGTGCCAAGGGCAGTTGGTAAGGTCAGCCAGAAACTGTTGTGGGTTAAAGTTTCTAAATGTTCTAGTGAGGAGAACTGTGACCCAGAAGGGATGAATATCACTCACGATAAAATCATAGCATGGAAGGATATGGTCCAATATCAGATCCGGGACCCATAGCCGGTATCATCCGTCAAGCTGTCCAGAGAAACAAGCCTGCAATTCTGAAATGTGCTCCTAGTGGCATGGTCGCCAGTCTCATGCGAGAGGCCGATAAGTTAGAGATTGACAATGGGCTACTCTATCGGGTGGTGCAATACTACAACCATCTGGATAGATGACAACTGGGTCTCCCCAGGAACCTACAATATATGGTCCTGAATGCCTTGCACGATGACCATGGACATCTAGATGTGGTAAAGACTTTCGAACTCATCAGAGATCGTTTCTTCTGACCACAAATGCGTGAGTCGGTGGAACGACACTGCCGACTGTGCTCAAAGTGTATTTAACGCAAGACGATGCCTACCCGAGCCGCACTAAAGAGCTCATGCCCCATGGTCCTGGTGTGCATGGGTTTCCTGTGCATCGAGCCCAATGCCCGAGGTATCTGTAATGTGTTGGTCATCACGGACCATTACACGCGATATGCACAAGCTTTCCCTACCAAAGACCAGAAGGCCATCACGGTAGCAAAGATTCTTTTGGAAAGGTACTTTGTGCAGTATGGCCTGCCCAACCGCCTTCATTCCGACTAAGGCCGGGATTTCGAAAGCAAACTGATCCGGTAGCTACTCAAAATCCTGAGCATCGCCAAGTCCCGGACAACTCTGTACCATCCAGAGGGTGACGCTCTGCCAGAGCAATTCAATAGGTCATTGCTGGACATGCTCGGCACGTTGAAATGCTCTCAGAAGACAGAGTGGAACCGACATGTGGAATCTCTAGTACATGCATACAACTGTACTCGACACGAGTCCACAGGATTCTCCCCATACTTCCTTATGTTCGGCCGAGAAGCCAGGCTGCCAGTAGATGTACATCTATGAGTATCAACAGATGGGATACACAACGCAACACACTTCAAATACGTGCAAAGGCTGCAGGAAAACCTGCAACAGGCTTACCAGCAAGCCGAGAAGTCTGCTGCCCAACTCAAAACAACAAGAGGTTCTATGACCACAAGGTCGACACTGGGAAATACGCCCTGGAAATGCAGTGCTTCTCTGCTACCTAGGGATTCCCGGGAAGCACAAACTCGCTGACCGTTGGCGTGACGGTGTCTTTGAGGTCGGTTCACAGATTCCGGGCCTCCCGGTCTACCGAATAAAAGACACAGAAGGCCAGGTAAAGGTCTGGCACTGTAACCATCTTCTTCCTATTCCACAAGTGGGAGACGATGAACGAGAAATACCGGCTACACCACTGGACGGTGAGCCAGAGCCCGTAAATGCTAACCCAGAGACTGTAATGGAAACCGTAAATGAAATCATAAATGAGACCATAGAGGATCCTATGGAGTGACTGTCACGGTGGACCAGAACTTATCCACACAAAATCACTGGGAACTGATTGGAGCAAGACAGCGATAAAATAAACCTGTAAGTTTATTTCTTTTCAGAATAACACACACAGTCAAATGAATAACATGGGATAAAAACACTTAAAAGATGGTATAGGGCGAAATATCCCGACGCAGGGATAGCAGTTCACCTTTGAATTCAGGACATCATGAACAGCACAGGGGTGAGCCTGCAGGCACCTTTTAAAGCTAAGGGAACTATAGAGACTCTGAGGCAATATCTGAGAGACTCAAATGAAAAAATATATAGAAAGTATATAGAAAGTCCAATGTGGTTCTAAATCCGTAGCAATTCAGGTATGAAATCATAGGCAACAAAACGTCGCATATAGTGTAGCTGTAAGGATACTCACTGGAAGGGAAAGATGGACAAACTAAGAGCATTGCCAGAGAAACTGGAGCCAGCCTTAAACCATGCCCCTAGTGACTCAATTGGCATATATTTCTCAGTCCTAACTTCTGCATCCCGTGATATCCAGAGGTATAAGTGTAGATACCTGAATCCTTGTTGGTGTAGCCAATTGCGATCCCGCGTGCTGAAGCCGTGGCAATAACCGGAGCCTCAGACCGTCCGGGAAAGCTCCAGGCTGACGACGTGGAGGTGCCCGTCTCCTGTCGGTGTTCTCCCGTGATGCTTAGCGAATAGCCGGAACCTGCGCTACGGAAGTGCGTCACTCCAATCGTGGAACAGTAGAATTCAAAAAACAAATTGGTAGAACAGCAGGAACCAAAAAAGCACTGATCAACTCACCAGAGGGACAAAAAATAAAAAAAGGTTTATTGAATCACATACTAAAAAACAAAAAACAGACTAACATAAAGAACAATTCCTCCTACGCGTTTCAGGCTCTCCAGCCCTTTCTCAAGGAGTATAATAGGGGTCTGATAAAATGATATATAAATAGCCCCTCCTCTGAACTCTCAGACACCTGAAATGTATACAGGTGATTGAAACATATATATTAACCCTAGAATGTGTATAGGTCTCCATGGTCATAATGTATAGGAAAGACGATGGATTATCAATCTGCACCAAAATAAGTATCAATAGATAGTTTAAACAAAATAAACAAAGGAATCTACGATATAAGTAAATCCAAATGTTACATAAACAAGAATTGATACAAATTAGCATCAAATGGAAATAAATCCTGATGGATAATTAGCTAAACCATCCTTTTCACATGAGAGACCAAAACACATATCAACACATAAATTACACAGACATAAGGAAACTGGCATGACATCAATAAGAAAACAATGAGCATGATGCAAGAAAAGATGTTAAAAAATACATAAAATAATAGTGTATAAGAGAAATATACACGAAAAATATATATTTGTACATAAAATAAAGAAACAAAAAAGGAAGATAAAGAAACAAACCTGATACAAAACTACTAATTCTAACGAAAAGGATAATATTAAACAAGACTTGTTCATAGAATCTATGAACTGTATAGTTATACCAATGAGAAGATATAAAATCCCCTCATAATGAACAAGTATATAATGGAATTAAATCATTCAAATATATTATTAGTGAATTATATATATTTTGTTATATGATATAACTCAACAGCCCAAAGACCACAAACAGAAATCAGAACACCTTTAAGGTTTAAACTTAAACAGTTAAATGTTATATGAAATTAGATATGGGTGAGGAACAAATGCAGTATAACGTGAGAGAGAACCCAAAAGGAAGATAAAGTTAAATAATAAAAAATATTTCAAATCCCAATGTGTATTCAACCCATTTGGGATAAGAGTATTTAAAGAAAAAATCCAATGGGCCTCTCTCCTGTATAATGCATTGGTTCTGTCACCGCCACGACTATGAACTTGAACAGTTTCAATGGCAACACATTTAAAATTGACAAGAGAACCATTTTGACAAATATCAAAATGTTTGGACACAGGATGCACTTTATCTCGCTTTAGAATGAGTTTCATCCGAGTAATGGAACACATGAGACTCATTCTAAAACGAGATGAAGTGCATCCTGTGTCCAAACATTTTGATATTTGTCAAAATGGTTCTCTTTTCAATTTAAAATGTGTTGCGGGCGGTTACAGGGGCGATCGGGTCGCCGGCGCTCCTAGGCGGGACATCGGGAAGGGCACTGCCATCTGTATTATGCACGTGCATGCGCAGTACAGTCGCGCATGCACAGAAGTGTATGGATAGTCCGGCGGCCATGTTGGGGTTGGCGTGAGAGGCGCTCATGCACAGGATGTCGCGCACACGCAATTTAAGCTCACAAAGCGGCAGCCAATAGGAAGAGGCTCTGAGCTGGGACTACATATCCCACAAGCCTCAGGGACCAGTCAGATGGTGTATATCAGCCAATAAGGCTGCAGCTTCCCCTGGAAGGGGAATATAGATACTTTTTTGCGCGCTGCAGCCATATTAGTCAAAGCTGGGGCATCAAAAGGGTAAGGTGTGTGTGCAGGGAGCCAATGTCCCCTGCACTAGGCCAGAGACCCCCTTAGATCCCAGCTAGGCCTCCAACTCCCCTGTATAGTTTGTGGTACTACAGGGACAGGCCCTTAGACAGGGGCACTGCCCCTTTTAGCTTCACTAGTGACAGGGACACAGTGGAACGCCGCGCAGCAGTTGTGGCCTGTGGTCTGGGACCAGACCACCACCGAAAGACAAAGAGACTCTCTACGGTGTGGGACACTCCAACCGGATATCACCCGACGCGGAGGCGGAGTCATCGCGGATGACTTCATCACTGGATCAGTGAATCCTGTCTGTTCCTCTGTCGGCACGCCGGGGTGCTGGAGTACCTGACAGGTACCTACCTTCATCAAGTGCACAAACTACACACACATTAGTGGGGCAGCGCTGTCTCACACTTTGGTTGGGTTATCTTGGGGACACTGGGAAGGTTCAGTGTCCAAGAGCACCTCAGCACCTTGGGGACGGTATACCCTACAGGGTGTGGACACGGTGTTGGAAACACGGTGGGGGAGGTTACGGCCATGCGAGGCTTGGCGGGTAGCTGTACAGTACCTCATTAGTGTTCAGTAGAATTGTCCATGATATTTGTGTTGTCCATGGTTATGCCGGTTTATATGCTGATAGTAAAGTATTACTGTTTTACTACATTGTTGTATATTATTCATATATGGTCCTGCACGGGGTTATCCCACATAGTTAGGATCCCGCGCAGCTGGAGGCACTGTCACCTATCGAATCAGGTACACCCCAGGCTCCCAGCGGCGAAGGTTCAGGTCTCCTGCGAGCCACATGTAATGCACCACATACACCGTAGTCGCCTTATCTCCCAGGGGGTGGGGGAAAGTGCGCTACATATAGATTGTACAGTGTGTGGTTGTGGAGAACCAGAAAATACTGATTATCCAAGATAAGTAGAATAAAACAAGTGATTTCTTTATTATTATTATGTTGCAATTGCAAGCAGACCAAAATGATGAAATCTCACAAGTTTGGTCTGACGACTCAAAACACAAAACAATTAGCATATATCAAAATTAAAAGATATATTACGTTCTTACTATACAGTTAAACTAATGTAATGCCAATATAAGGATTATGAAAAACACCTATCATGCCAAGCTAAACGGAATTAACTTTTCACCCACTATTAATATATATATATATATATATATATTTATATATATATATATATATATATATATGTATATATATATATATGTATATATATGTATATATATATGTATATATATATATATATATATATATATATATATATATATATATAATATATATATTATATTAGTATTAATATACCATAATGTATCTCAAAGACCCCGTTCCATAATCCAATTTTCAGGCCCAATTTCCACTCTACCACAAGACTAATACAAGGGAACAATAAAGAAATTCCTAATTTCTGCATCAAAATTGGGGGCTTATTTATTAAGGTCTCCTGGCTGCAAAAGTGGAGCAAAAATGGGCACCATATTTTACAAAGACCGCTATCTCAATAAATCTTTTGTGTTCATTTTGCCCCAGACTGGGGGATTTGGGGTTTGTCCCATTTTCTCCTGAAAATAAACATGCCACTGTACATGCAGATGGAGGTTTATATATCCTGTGTGTGTGTGTGTATATATATATATATATCCAGTATATATATATATGGCTCTGTTGAGTGTTACCGGCGGCGGGGTGAGGCTGATTTTGCGGCATCTCCCGGCATTCTCCTGTGTCTCTCCCTCAAACTCCAGTGTCTCCACCTCCCCAAAAAGTTTCTTAATGTAACCCCCCTCCCTCTGTCCCTCCCCTCATTTTACCCGCTGGCGAGTCTTACCGGCGGCGGGGTGCGCCGGCGGTGGGGTGCGGTGTCTCACGGCATTCTCCTGCGTCTCTTCCTCAAACTCTAGTGTCTTCCCCTGCAACTCGTGTGAAAATGGCTGCAAGGCATCAAATGACATTTAATGTCATTGCCACATCCCACACACCTCTGGGTGTAACTCTGGGTTTTCAGACTGCATCATTAGCAGAGTTAGAGATAGAACAATGGTGCTCACAGTGCTGTATGTGTGCTTCTATGGAAGGGGAGAACACTGGGTATTAAGGCATCATAGATTATGTACTCAGTCCATAAAGATGGGGTGGGGGGCACCAGAAAGCCCTGAAGGTTGGGGAAGCAGCCCTAGGGCAACCTCCTTCACCTCATTGGGATAGCCCCCTATTTTTTAGGTACTCACTCCTTGTAGCCTCCAGAGTCTCCCTTCCAATGCGTGCCGCCGTGTGGTTCAAATGCAGAGATATGGTTGTGTAGCGCACAGCATCCAAAAACGAAGGCAGGTCTGGCGAAAACTTTCTTTATTTGAAGCAAGGCATAAAAAGAGGGACGCAGCCCTTCAACGCGTTTCGTGCAAAGCACTTTGTCAAGAAGTGCCTTTACACGATATACAGCCACTTAAATACAGGAGATCGCTCAACTCTCGCGAGATGCGATGACATCATCAGACCGCTATTAACCAATGAGACAACCATACCCCGCGCATGCGCGACGCGATCGAGCCCTGCACAACAACAATCACGGCAAACCATCTGTCTCACTGCATTTGCGTGTATCTCAGCTGGTAGACACACCGCTAATCAGGAGACCAGCCCTGGCTGCTTAAACCGTGCATACCGGACCCTCCGCCCCGCGCATGTGCAAATAGGTGCTCTCAAATGCCTTCCCTATTGATGAATCAACGCATACGAGCCGCCAAAAATAATATGGCATACTCACATACATCGTCCCACCAAGAGAGGCAATAACCAATTAATACAATACATATATAAAAAAACGATCTATTTCTACACATACTGCGATGAGTTCGGCCATCAATGTAACCATATATCAAAACATGAAATATAAATTTTTATTATCTGTAAATAAAACTAAACTAAACTTAAATATGACCTTAAAATAAAAAGTATACTGCTATACTCATGTAAAAACAAATGTGCTCCCTACTGATGACTGATGATCATTGTATCTAAATAAAGCAGTACTTGAATATTAATGTTTTACTGTTGTGGAGAACCCAATAGGAAAAAACATGAGTGACAATAGAGAACATCTATTCACACAATTATATACATGAAGCATTAGTATGAATTATTATGCTATGAGGTAACAACAATATAATACACTTGGTTGTTATATATTCGTGCCTGTTTTTGAGCAAATATTTTTCCCCATATTGGATATTTTATGTCATTAGTATAGTTAATAACAGTTTTTATCCCCATCTAATCAAGTGTTTATTCACAAAAGAATACTAAATCACTTATGCAGATTATTTTAAGTCCACATTGAATATTTCAATATATCAAGATGTGAAATAAGTTTACACTTCAATATATCAAGTTATCAAGAGATCAGGACGGTTCCCATGGACAATTATCAGATTAATATAATATTCATTAGTATACTCAACAATTTTTATATACATATGGACAACAACCATCTCTGCCCTAACATTCATACTTATTTTAAGAAATGGTTTATTGTCCACTCCACATTGATTCCCTCCGGGAACCTTGTTCTGAGTGTAAAAATCCAAAAGGACTCTCTACAATTCAGAGTATTGAGAATATCACCCCCTCTCTCTGGTTTTTTAACTTTCTCTAGACCCATGAACGAAAAGTTCCTAATGCTGCCCTTGCTGCATAGTGTAAAGTGCTTTGATACAGGATGTTCCAGATCCCCTTTACGAATTAGTCTACAATGTTCTTGCATTCTTATTTTCAGAGCTCTCGTAGTTCTACCAACATATCTCTTCCCACAGCCACAACTAATTAGGTACACTACAAAGTTTGTATTGCAATTAATATAGCTCCCAATGTTGTATTTTTTATGTGGACTGTGGGAAAAGAAATGTTGCGAGGGCCTCATGAACTGACACATGTTGCAGCTATTGCATCTATAGGAGCCTTTGGTCATGAACCGGTCAGGTTCACCCACCTTGGTGGATATGACACTTGGTGAAATGAATGCGGCTAGTGTCTTGGCTCGCCTGTATACACATTTCGGGCCCGAGTTCGTGTACTCACTTAGAATGGGATCCATTCGTAATAATTCCCAATGTTTGTTAATGATCTCTCGAACCTGACCACTTGATCTATTAAATTGAGATATAAATAGAGGGCACACCTTATCACTTTGGTGAATTGTGTTCTTCCCCCTTTGTTCGTTCCTCACTCTGGACCCAGGGGGCAAAATAGTTTTTCTATCAATTTTCATTACCTCTTGTACAGTTGATTGGAGGGTCTCCTGATCATACCCTCTTTCTATGAACTTTTTGGTCAGCACCTCAGACTGGGCCCTGAAATCACTCATCGAAGAGCAATTCCTTCGTAGTCTGAGGTACTGACCTTTGGGTATTCCTTTGACCACTGATCTGGGGTGGCAGCTGTCCGCTCTCAGAAATGAATTTCTCGAGTTCGTTTTTGTGTATACATCCGATTGTATTGTATTTTCTATATCTATATAAAATAGAATGTCAAGGTAGCTGATATGTTGTGCGTGATAATTTATTGTGAAGTGAATATCTAATGTGTTGTTATTAATATAATTGAAAAATTCTAATAGTGTTTCTGTGCTCCCGTGCCAAATAAAAATAAGGTCATCAATGAAACGTTTATAGAAAATAATATGGTGTCTAAACAGATTGGTGCTATTATAAATGAAAGTGTGCTCCCACCATCCCATAAACAAGTTGGCATAGGAGGGGGCAAAACTTGTCCCCATTGCCGTCCCCCGAAGTTGCAAATAAAACTTGTGCTCAAAAAGAAAATAATTGTGTGTGAGAAGAAAAAGTATAGATTCCATAATAAATGTAGTCATTGGTAAGGAGCTACCTGGACATTCTATAAAGTGTCGGACAGCCGCCAAGCCCAGATCGTGTTGTATAATCGAGTAGAGGGAGACCACATCCATAGTCACCCACAAGTAATCTTTATTCCAAGAAATATCTTGCATTTTGGTAAGTAAGTCCCCTGAGTCAAGAATGTGGGACGGCAAGGTCCTCACAAAAGGCTGCAGATAGGAATTGACATACCGAGACAGACCATCTCCCAAAGATCCAATGCTGGGCTTGGCGGCTGTCCGACACTTTATAGAATGTCCAGGTAGCTCCTTACCAATGACTACATTTATTATGGAATCTATACTTTTTCTTCTCACACACAATTATTCTCTTTTTGAGCACAAGTTTTATTTGCAACTTCGGGGGACGGCAACTTTATGGGATGGTGGGAGCACACTTTCATTTATAATAGCACCAATCTGTTTAGACACCATATTATTTTCTATAAACGTTTCATTGATGACCTTATTTTTATTTGGCACGGGAGCACAGAAACACTATTAGAATTTTTCAATTATATTAATAACAACACATTAGATATTCACTTCACAATAAATTATCACGCACAACATATCAGCTACCTTGACATTCTATTTTATATAGATATAGAAAATACAATACAATCGGATGTATACACAAAAACGAACTCGAGAAATTCATTTCTGAGAGCGGACAGCTGCCACCCCAGATCAGTGGTCAAAGGAATACCCAAAGGTCAGTACCTCAGACTACGAAGGAATTGCTCTTCGATGAGTGATTTCAGGGCCCAGTCTGAGGTGCTGACCAAAAAGTTCATAGAAAGAGGGTATGATCAGGAGACCCTCCAATCAACTGTACAAGAGGTAATGAAAATTGATAGAAAAACTATTTTGCCCCCTGGGTCCAGAGTGAGGAACGAACAAAGGGGGAAGAACACAATTCACCAAAGTGATAAGGTGTGCCCTCTATTTATATCTCAATTTAATAGATCAAGTGGTCAGGTTCGAGAGATCATTAACAAACATTGGGAATTATTACGAATGGATCCCATTCTAAGTGAGTACACGAACTCGGGCCCGAAATGTGTATACAGGCGAGCCAAGACACTAGCCGCATTCATTTCACCAAGTGTCATATCCACCAAGGTGGGTGAACCTGACCGGTTCATGACCAAAGGCTCCTATAGATGCAATAGCTGCAACATGTGTCAGTTCATGAGGCCCTCGCAACATTTCTTTTCCCACAGTCCACATAAAAAATACAACATTGGGAGCTATATTAATTGCAATACAAACTTTGTAGTGTACCTAATTAGTTGTGGCTGTGGGAAGAGATATGTTGGTAGAACTACGAGAGCTCTGAAAATAAGAATGCAAGAACATTGTAGACTAATTCGTAAAGGGGATCTGGAACATCCTGTATCAAAGCACTTTACACTATGCAGCAAGGGCAGCATTAGGAACTTTTCGTTCATGGGTCTAGAGAAAGTTAAAAAACCAGAGAGAGGGGGTGATATTCTCAATACTCTGAATTGTAGAGAGTCCTTTTGGATTTTTACACTCAGAACAAGGTTCCCGGAGGGAATCAATGTGGAGTGGACAATAAACCATTTCTTAAAATAAGTATGAATGTTAGGGCAGAGATGGTTGTTGTCCATATGTATATAAAAATTGTTGAGTATACTAATGAATATTATATTAATCTGATAATTGTCCATGGGAACCGTCCTGATCTCTTGATAACTTGATATATTGAAGTGTAAACTTATTTCACATCTTGATATATTGAAATATTCAATGTGGACTTAAAATAAACTGCATAAGTGATTTAGTATTCTTTTGTGAATAAACACTTGATTAGATGGGGATAAAAACTTTTATTAACTATACTAATGACATAAAATATCCAATATGGGGAAAAATATTTGCTCAAAAACAGGCACGAATATATAACAACCAAGTGTATTATATTGTTGTTACCTCATAGCATAATAATTCATACTAATGCTTCATGTATATAATTGTGTGAATAGATGTTCTCTATTGTCACTCATGTTTTTTCCTATTGGGTTCTCCACAACAGTAAAACATTAATATTCAAGTACTGCTTTATTTAGATACAATGATCATCAGTCATCAGTAGGGAGCACATTTGTTTTTACATGAGTATAGCAGTATACTTTTTATTTTAAGGTCATATTTAAGTTTAGTTTAGTTTTATTTACAGATAATAAAAATTTATATTTCATGTTTTGATATATGGTTACATTGATGGCCGAACTCATCGCAGTATGTGTAGAAATAGATCGTTTTTTTATATATGTATTGTATTAATTGGTTATTGCCTCTCTTGGTGGGACGATGTATGTGAGTATGCCATATTATTTTTGGCGGCTCGTATGCGTTGATTCATCAATAGGGAAGGCATTTGAGAGCACCTATTTGCACATGCGCGGGGCGGAGGGTCCGGTATGCACGGTTTAAGCAGCCAGGGCTGGTCTCCTGATTAGCGGTGTGTCTACCAGCTGAGATACACGCAAATGCAGTGAGACAGATGGTTTGCCGTGATTGTTGTTGTGCAGGGCTCGATCGCGTCGCGCATGCGTGGGGTATGGTTGTCTCATTGGTTAATAGCGGTCTGATGATGTCATCGCATCTCGCGAGAGTTGAGCGATCTCCTGTATTTAAGTGGCTGTATATCGTGTAAAGGCACTTCTTGACAAAGTGCTTTGCACGAAACGCGTTGAAGGGCTGCGTCCCTCTTTTTATGCCTTGCTTCAAATAAAGAAAGTTTTCGCCAGACCTGCCTTCGTTTTTGGATGCTGTGCGCTACACAACCATATCTCTGCATCATTAGCAGGGAGGGTCCATGAAACATTTCTTTAAGCTCTGTAAGAAATGCTGTATCATTAGCAGGGAGGCTTCATGAAACACTGATGTTATACGTGGAAGGTTCTTTACTGGTACAACAAACACTAAAGCACCGACCTGCAGTTTGTATATGGATCTTTTTCTGCCCCGACAGGTAGCAAAATGCAGATATATCAAGGAGATGTTGTCATGACACCTGGGCGTAGTGCCAACAAGTGTGAAAAATGCCCGTGGACCAAATCCAGCAGTGGGAAGGTCAGCGTCCCGTACACACTGTCCTTCATTTATGGTACGTATATATATATATATATAAAAGCAACATATCACAAACCAGGTTAAGACCCATATTTACTAAGCAGCACCTTGTAGCCTTTCAAGTGAATAGGCCACAAGGCGTCTTCCAGCTCTGGGAGGTATCTAATGGCATAGCACTGCTTAGCAAATGTGGACTTTCTATTTACTTATGGACCTATATTCACTTCATTGGCACCAAGGATGCTACTATCATCTAATAGCAGGGAGAGAAAATATAAACATCCATTTTGTTTCCTTAATTGGCAATTTGCTAAATATGACCAGGATCTCTCATTCCTCCAGATGACCGTGAGAAAGCCAGGATCAGTACAGCTCTGGAAGAACTCATGACGCTGTCGTGCATTGAGTTTGTGGACCACACAACAGAAAAGGATTATCTCAAAATTCATTCAGGAAAGGGGTAAGATTATATGACTGATAATATTTCAGTTCCAAAGTGCAGGGAAACAGTTTCAGGCGAGGAGAATCCTGCTTGTGCAGCCAACACAACATAGACAAACTCATTCTTCAAAATGCAGGTCTCCTCTAGGATAGAGGTACAAAGCAAAGCTCTACTCACAAGTTCATAATGCAATTCTTCATTTATTGTGACAGCCAAGAACAGAGGAGTAACAACGTTTCAGGTCCCACATGGACCTTTCCCATGTCCCACATGAACTCTACTTTGTACCTCTGTCCTACAGGGGACCTGCATTTTGAAGAATTTGTTTGATAAGATTTCAGGCCATTTCTACTAAGAAGTTCTAATCCATAAAACACCTTCTGAGCTGGAAGACACCAGACAGCCCAAGAATAGACTGTAAGGGACCATAATCACAAAACTGTGCTGGAAGGTGCCTTATGGAGGAGCACAACTTAGTTTATATGGCCCTGTATGTTGTGAATGGTACCACACTAGGATGTGGTGATAGATGCCTTCTTCCAATGTGATGACTACAATGTAGATTTGTTGGCTGGCTATGACACGTGACTTATTTATAGATGTACTGTACCTGAACACTCAAGACCTCTGAAGTCTCTTCATTACATGTGAACTGCTTTTGCTGTTTACCTCATCGATGTTCATACAGTAATAGTAGAAAGATGGACCTCAGATTGTATAAAAAAAAACTGCGTAGTGCCTCCCCTCTAGCTGCTGGTCACACATTGGAAAGCTAGGAGGGGGCCAGATGGTGTCATTGGCACGAGGGAGCTGTTTGTCCCATGGAATCATCCAGCATGAGGTTCTCCATTCCCTGGGTTTCATCCATGAACAAAACAGGAGTGACCGGGATCAATACGTAGACATTATGTACCAATACATTACTGCAGGTGAGGAACCTTTGTACAATTTTGGACCCACATTACACTCCTTATCATATTATTATTATTATTATTATTATTATTATTATTATTATTATTATTATTATGTGAAACTGACAATTTCCTTTTGTGTCTGCATGAACAGGACAGGACAATATCTCACACAGATATATTGATACGGGGATTCATCTTTTTCTTAATGACTCACTTACCAAGATCAGACTTTTCCTTTAGTGTTCCTACAAATATAGCATTGCTTTTATCAGCTTTATTCTGATTGACATTGATTGATATTCTTTCCATCGCATATTAATATTATTATGAGAATTGTTACTGTTTTTTTGTAAGGTGCCTAGTGCATTAGAAAGGAGGATGTAATGAGGTGACTAACACAGCCCGTAGCAAACTGTCTTATTGTTTACATTCTCATTTATACCAGCCTTTGAATTTCACCCATTATGTTATAGACTCATCCCAGAGAAAGTTCTAGTAGCATGTCGGTCCTGGAGAAAGATTTGTTAGAGGTTGTGATACATTTGTAGACCAATAATAGAGTTTTTCAGAGTAAAATGTTAGTGTGCAGAGCTAACCTCATACACTAGGTTTTTTCTTCAAGTTTACTGTTGCAGCACAGTCAGATCCAAACATATACAGTGATGTGTAGGGTAAACCCCTGGAGAAACCCATAGATGGCTCATCGTCTGATTTAAAGAAACATTCTTATCTATGTCCTATCTCCTCTTACAGGTGACATTGATAACATTAACAAAACAGACTCCGACAACCTTGGCCTCCCGTATGACTATTCCTCAGTGATGCACTACGGCAGGTACAATCATTATCAACCTGAAGTGTCACTGTGCCACTTCTTCCAATGTAACCCAAAGCACAATCCTATGTCACCTTAATGAAAGAAAAGAGGAAAAAGCAAAAATACACATTATTACATATTACCACTCTCACGGAGTAAAACTTCAACTTTAAAAGCCAATGACCACCTCGGTGATATAAATTCAGCAATGTATGTGTTCATTTATGTCGTGAGGGGAAATGGGGAAATGGAAAGAATACAATGTAGGGTCATCTTGTGGAATCACTGTTATATTCTACCAGATATTATGCTTCCCACACCTCTGGAAAAGCAACTATTATTCCCAAACCAGACGCATCTGTAAGCATTGGACAGAGATACGGAGTAAGCAGCCTGGATGTCTCAAAACTTAACAAACTCTACAACTGCAGTAAGTGACTAAAGGAGATGAGTCTTAAGTGACTCGAGAGCGGTACAGAATGTCATGATTGTGTAGACATCGCAAGGCACCTAAAGATAGTGATACAAGATAGGGATAGGAGCAATAGATACAGTATAACCATTGTGAGCAGTGAGGACTGGTTTGAAGACCTAACAAAACATAGTTGGATGCCTGTCACGAGAGACCAGTACTTTTAACACTTTTACCTTCCGGGATCAATTCATTGGGCAGGACAACATTGTTAAATAAAATGGAGTTTATTCGGGCAAGCTCGCTGACAAACAAAAGTTGCACAAAATACAGCAAATACATACCATCTGGGGGTCTGGGTGGAGTCACTAGCCTCAACTCGGTGCAGGGCGCCTGCTACAGGTAGGCTTACCCTGTCTGCTTCACGTCCAGGAAAACACAGTACTCTTTTTGGGCGAGCCCCCACGCTCTCCCCACTGGTTTGAGCTCCATCCAATTCTAAGAACATAGTTCCAAGAACTTGGATGTGAGAACTTGCTCCCAGAGCTTACCCTCCACTTGGTCGGGCTGCTCCGGCACCTCTATGCCGAGTACCCGCTGGTCACGTCACTGGACTAAGCCCGGAGCAAGGTAAACCGTCCGTGGGAAATTGGCCGTGTTCTCAGAGCTTGCCACACTCTGAGAACTTGGCCGCGACTACAAGACTTGTCCTCAGCTAGGCCAGGCTTCTCCGGCAACTCCATGCCAAGTGCTTTGCTATTCGGAGAAATGCACTTTTAAAAAGCCCGCAAGCTCTTCACCGGACCAAGGCCAAGGATGCTCTGGTTCTCTGATCGGCCGGTCCCCTTACATAGTCCTCGCTGTGCTATATTTAACATGGAAGAGGGACTGGCAACCAATCAGAGCCTGGGATTGTAAATAGCAGCCAATCAATAGCCAGGGACTCATCTGGTTGTAACCAAATCAGAGGAGGCAGCGTACTTAGGCTCAGGTTGCCATTAAGGCGGGAAATATGAACTGGTCAATGGAAATCGCGCCTATGAGCTCCGTCTCGGCAATGGCTTTCCTTGGCCAGCCCATTACCGCCTGCTGGGTAGGCTCCACAGAGTCTGGCTACAACAAAGTGTCTCACCCACTGAGAGCCCATCCACAGACCTGTTCCTCTGCCCTTCCCTGCCTGCCAGATGTCCTGACACGTAGCCCATCCGTTCCTTTGATCTGCCATTGCCATGCAGGCCCCCTGGCTAATTACATTACCTGTCTGCATAGGAATGGATACCTATATAAATACATTGAGAACGTGGAATCTAAAACTTGGAATCTATAACTTGTTTTAAAAACAGGCTCCTGCACTGTATTTTAAAACCCGATAGTAGAAGTTGCTGGCGGGCAGTGAGATCACATAGGGTTATATTTATCACTCCAACACACACCGTCTTTATCCTTAGACGCATAGCCACAAACCATGCACTATTTGCATGTACAATTACAGTACTAGCAGTATAACCGGGCAGCAACACTTTACATAGTTTTAACTATTTTTGACCCCAAACATCCACCCTTAAACTCCTGTTCCCAAAGTCCCGGTCCTGCAGCTATTTCCTAGGAGGAGTCCTAAACACACGGGACATCTCTAGCTTATAAGCTCGCAGGGCACAGTTTATGGGAACATGGTTACAGGGGATACATTAATACACTTTACTGACCCCAAGAGCTTACACAGATAGCCCATTACACACGGTTATTAGGGGCATTCCAGCCGAGCTTCACCTTTATTATGAAGGCCAGCTACCCCTCCCGTCACTATCACACATTATAATAAGCTGTTCTCCACATTACATCATTGTATTGCATTGTACGTCTTTATTTCTATAGTGCCAAAAGTGTACTCAGCGCTTCACAAAGAATACAGTACAGGGAATTATAGTAATACAATAAGCGCAACAAAATCAGTCAATAGGAAAGGAAATCCCTGCCCCGAAGAGCTTACAATCTAAGAGGTTTGATGGGAACTTACAGAGACAGCAGGCGAGGGAATAAGTGCTGTAGATGGCAGTGCTTGGTCACAATGGGTGGCAGGAGTGACTGAGTGTGGGACAGTAACCATGAGTGCAGGCTATTGGGATGCATGATTTGTGGGGTAAGTTTTAAGGTTAGTCAGTATTAAAATTAGAGGGTTAACACAATTTACAGGGGAAGAGATGGCAGGGAGGCATGGGTGAAATCAGGTGTGTATGTCTGGCTTCAGGCTTAGGGGAGATCCCCAGCAGCATGAAGGAGTAGATAGAGGGTGTGAATGAAGTTGTGTGGGTGTTTTTTATTGAGGGGTAAAGAAGCTGTTGGGGGAGAGGTGTTTAAATAATGGTGCAGTGGAAAGTGGGGAAGTTGGAGAGAACAGAGACGTTCACAAAGGAGTGAAGAAACAGTAAACAGAAAGAGCAGTAGGGACGGCATAGTGAGATGCAGGAGGAGAGACTTCCCTGGGACTGGAGTATAGAAAGAGTACAAAGAATCACAGCTTTTTGGAAAGTGAAGTTCTCACAGTTGCAAAGTTGTTGTGCAGAGTTACAGATCTTCCTCTAATTTTCACCTCTAATTTCAACTCCAAAATTAACTCTGCCATACACTTTAAATGTGACACTTCAGATGGGGGACACAGCCAAAAATGCTTCACAGCCTTGATGGATGGTCTTAAATACTCTAAAACACAGCCACTTGACTAACAATTAAGGGAGGGGTTTGCCTAATCAACTCTCACAGACATACTGATTAGATTTTAAATTCTGTAGCAATTGATGGTAGAATTAATCTCAGATACATACCAATTGATACATTTTACATTCTGTAGCAATTGATCATTAAATGTAGTGTTGTTTGGCACTGTGCCTCAGTCTGGGTTGTTCTACAGAAATTCACCAAACCTCTATTACCATGCATCATAGAATCCAGTTGTATGTGATGTTGTGTAAAGTGTTAGTGTAAAGGCGTTTACCCTTTTCTATTGTATGTTACTTTACATACTGTAGTTGTTTTTCTTTTAAGATAATTGTAACATACAGTACAAGGCACACAGAATCTGTTACTGGTGGCGTCCCATTCAAGTCCTATTTTCTCCCTTCAGATCTCTGCCGTTCTGTGCTCACTGGTACCAGTGGGATTCTGACTTCTGGCAATTATCCTTCCGCATATTCAAATGATAGCAGCTGTGTCTGGCTGATCCGAATCCAGTCTGACAAGGTAATTCTGTTCCGACCTTCATGATAATACTCAGTATATGTAAGATCATGTGAAGCCTGACCGTAGGAGGGGCAATATCACAAAAGATCAAAAGGAACTTACAGTAGTGATATGTTTAATAGATTAAATGTAGGGAGTTTGTTCTTTTTTAAGAAAAAAAAAAAACGTATGTATGCTGAGCACACGCATTTTAAGTGAAACTTCCTTGTCTTTTGTCACTGTTTTGTCACAGAAATTTCATTTGTGATGGTGATGTTTTTCATAAAAAATGTAAACAATTTCAGTGACAAAATGCAAAGAAAGATGACTTAGAATGCGCATACTCTAACCCCCCGTTTTAGCTATTTGCACGTCACCAACTGTGAATTCCTTGTGTGTGTGTTTTGTGTTTGTGTCACTTTTTGTCTGTGTGTGTGTTTCGGTGTATGTGGTGTCTCCGTCTCCCAATGTGCAGAGTGGTGTTGGTGCTACGCGGAGCATAGAGTGCCAGGGGCCACTGCTCAGGTGCTCCTGACGTCTGTGCTCGGAGGCCTGTGTGCAGGTACACTGAGCGCCGGAGGCCTGTCCGCAGGTGAGCTGAGCGCTGGATGCTTCTGTGCAGGCGCGCTGGACCGAGGATCCTTCTGCACATACGCCAAGGCCCTAGGACCCTTCTCCCGACATCATGACGTCACTTCTGTGATGTGTTTTCATTACCACCAATAACATTTTCCCCATCAAAACACTGCAGGTGGCATCAAAGAAGTTTCACCTGAAAACAATTAAATATTGCATGTTTCTATTTTTTTTTTACTTTTAATATTTCAATAGTATATAAACTTCCCATTTAAGAGTCCAATTCATATTTGAGTTTTGAAGCTTCTACCCTTTCATAACTAAATCAGTCCCTTGTACTGCTGCGGCACAGTTTATTCGAGCATTTGCCCGTTCTGTGCCGCAGCAGTAGCCTGGCGCGCGCCCGAGTGTGACGGGCGCGCGCCGAAGCAGCGGAAGAGCGCCCTCCGATCGGGGCGCTCTCCCTCCCGCTGCCGGGTCCGCCGGGTCCCCCGGAACCCCCTGCCGCTGTCCCGCGATCGCGGGACACCAGGGCTCCCTCGGGGAGCCCCTGGACGCGCGTGCAGGGGGCGCACGCTCCCGAAGACGCGTGACCGCGCGTCTATGACGCGCGGCACGCCGAGGGGCGGCCACTAGCAAGCCGGGAAATCTCCCGGCTTGCGGATCTGGCCGCAGTGCAATTAAATGTGTCGCCAGTGTATATGTGTGGTGCTCTACATTACAGCTATTGTACCTATGGGACCCTCACTAGTGAGACCACTGTACACAAGTCAGGGTTACTGAACAGGAAGAAATATCGGGGAAGGGGAGAGAGGAAAACAGGAAGCTCTTGCTACAGTCTATATAGATGTGTGGTGCCAGGGGTGGAGAGGTTAATGAACAGACATATACTTGCCTAAGTAAGTACAAAAAGACCCCTTCAGTAACAGCACTAACTAAAGTAATGTGTATGTATTAAATCGTAACCTTTAATGGTTAATAAAGTTAATATATATATTTTATATTAACTTTATTAACTATTAAAGGTTACGTTTTAATACATACATTACACATTACTTTAGTGAGTGCTGTTACCGAAGGGGTCTTTTTGTAGTTGCTTAGGCAAGTATATGTCTGTTCATTACTGAACAGGAATTCAGCAAAATGGACATAAATAGAAATGTCTTTTATTCACCCCAACAACTATGTTTCCATATAGACTGTAAGCTCTTCGGGGCAGGGACTCTCTTCCCTATTGTTTCTTTCATGTGTGAAACGCTTATTCCCACTATGTGTTATATTATTACATCACGTGTATTACTGCTGTGAAGCGCTATATAAATAAAGTTATAATTACATACATATGTAACCCTGCTTCCCCCCCTCCCCCAGACTCTACGGTGGTTTCTAGGGTGCATGGGGGCAGATTACATGCGGTGTGGTGCATACCTGTGAGGAACAGGAGGGCCTGAGCTTCCCGCGATGTTGTGGGGGAGCCAGGACCGGGCTTCTGGGGTGATAGCCTCCATGATCTCTTAGTGGTGCAGCGCCTCCATCTTCTATACTCCCAGGAATATGGGACAGGACCGGTATAGAAGAACCCCATGGGTCCCAGGGTAGTACTTTCCAAGTCACACACAGTCTTTACGGATGAAGAATAGTCTCTTTATTTGACACAGCGACAATATTCCAACGATAAGGGCATCCAACAGCAGCAACACAATAGCCAGGACGGGTTATACACCTCTCGCCTTCGCCCAGATAATTCCTCCTCTCCTTCCCTTCAAGTCACTCTTCCGGCAGGATGGTCTGAGCTAGGGCTTCAATACCCCGTGGCCCACCCCCGAGGTTAGTCTCGCGGTGGGTCTTGGATTCTTCCCATCACCCCTGGCAGTGGGGTGAGGGCATTGGTCCACCAAGTCTATAATTCTATCAGCTCTACTTACAGACGCTGATTCTTTCCGCTCTGCTTTCACCTGCACTCTGCGCTCTCTTGACTCATGGCCTGTTAGCGGCCCTGCATACTCCCGGCATAACTAACCGGCAACTCCAGACTCTGACTACTCTCGAATGAAGCAGAAGAACTCCTCTTAGCACTCTCTACTCGAACTCTTCACTAGAACTAGGACTCTCTACTAGCTGGAGTTGGCTGCTAAATATAGAGCTAGCCCCGCCCCTCGTGATGTCAACAGGACCTCCCCTCGTGCTCACGCCTGCAGCAGAGTCCAGGCCTGCGTCTACCATTCAGGATAGGGCTATTAAAGGGGGGGAAACCCAGGATGATTACTGGTGCCTGATCTTAACAGGACTTACCACAGCAGAAGGAAGATAGGTATAGCCTGTGCTGTTTACTGGGGGCAACACATACATATGGGAGTGCAATTTAAATTATGCTGTATGGTAATTTCAACATGTGCTCTTTTCCTGCAGGTTTTCTTACAGTTTAATGCATTTGATGTCCAGTCCTCCAAAAACTGTGCCTCTGACTACATTAAGGTTTATGATGGAGCCAGCAGGACATCCCCTGTGCTACTGGATAAAGCTTGTGGGACTGGACAGCTCCCCCCACTAGTAGCATCAGGGACTGTGATGCTGGTGGAGTTTGTCAGTGATACAGCAGTGACTGGGGCTGGATTCAAAGCTTCCTATAGCACATGTAGGTCTTTGGAGTCTCTAGATATGCAGATTATGTTCCCTTATTTCTAACATGCTATTTATTTATTGCATTGTGCTTTTCCTTACATGACAATTGAGTTTCTCTTTGTAGTGAAATGTGGTGGCACATTCTCAAGTGACAACGGGATTGTTACATCACCTGGATATCCAGAAAAATACCCCAATTCCGTGGATTGTATCTTCCCCATTTTGGCCCCTATGGGTTACAAGGTAAATATGGCCCTTTGTCCTAAATGTACCTACAATGGATATGCATTCATATATTATCAATAATGGAGCTACTTGCTGGGAATGAGGAAACCATCAAGGTTCCCTTCAGTTGGTAGTCTCTGTGAGTCATTAATCCTTGGTGACAGAGACCAATGGCTTAAATGGGCATTCTGTGGACTTTAGGTTCAGTATTCCCAGTATGGCAAACAATAGGAAATCACAGACCAGACTCCATTGGATAGTTTTGCTACAGAGAAGCAGAGCATTTACATGTAAATGGTAACAGAGCAGAACTCTGACCACCAGTGAACACATGACCTAGGCTGACATACTGTACAGTATAGTAAGAAAGGTATCCAAAAACCAACAGTAATAGATAGATGAACAAGTAGGTGACACTGTTGCTTTGCCAACTTCCAGAAATCAGCCCATGTTCTGCATTTCCCTTATTAGAATGACAAGATGTCATAGCTCTTCATTCCCAACACAGAGCCAGACATCTGCATCACTCATAACATCTATGCTATTTCTCTTCCAGATCAAAATGACCTTCACTAACTTCCAGCTGGAGTTTGCATCCAGCTGCTCTGTGAACTATGATTACCTAGTGGTTTATGATGGGAGCAGCATCACTGCACCAAAGTTAGGGACATTCTGCAGCCAGACAGAGATCCCACCACCTGTGACCTCCACAGAGAACTCAATGCTGCTCATGTTCCACAGTGATGTCTGGGTGAACCGAGAAGGTTTCCGGGCCATATACTCTTTTGGTGAGTCCTAACTAACTAAAATTTGAAAGCACTTAAGGGAAGCATTGCATTTTATGAGTGCTGTATCTTGAAGTGTGAATCTTTAAGTGAATATGTAGTAAGACTCTAGTTATATATTTATTGCGCCCCATGCCAGACCATAACCTCAGCTGATGGGATATGGAACTAATGGTATTGTCTTTTCACTCACAGCCTCTCCCAACACTTGACTGCACACAACTGCCTCTCCCATCCCCCAAATCTCTCTGCAATCCCTGAACAGACCCAAGCATTGCAAATGCAGCAACAAATGTTGGCAAGTAGAAGGCACACCTCTGCTGTTTACTCTGCACACACTCACTTGGCTCACAACAGCTTCATTGTATTGTATTGTATTGTATGTCTTTATTTATATAGCGCCATTAATGTACATAGCGCTTCACAGTAGTAATACATGTGGTAATTGAATAAATAACAGATAATATAAATAACAGATCATGGAAATAAGTGCTTTAGACAAACATAACATTAAGTAAGAGGAGTCCCTGCCCCGAGGAGCTTACAATCTAATTGGTAGGTAGGGAGAACGTACAGAGACAGGAGGAGGGAGTTCTGGTAAGTGCGTCTGCAGGGGGCCAAGCTTTATGTATCATGTGTTCAGAATGTTCACAGTGCTATTCGTATGCTTCTTTAAGCAAGTGTGTCTTAAGGTGGGTCTTAAAGGTGGATAGAGAGGGTGCTAGTCGGGTACTGATGGGAATGGCATTCCAGAGGTGTGGGGCAGTCAGTGAAAAAGGTTTAAGGCGGGAGAGGGCTTTAGATAAAAAGGGGGTAGAAAGAAGACACCCTTGAGCAGAACGCAAGAGTCGGGGTGGTGCATAGCGAGAAATTAGGGCTGAGATGTAAGGAGGGGCAGAAGAGTGTAAAGCTTTAAAAGTGAGGAGAAGAATGGAGTGTGAGATGCGGGATTTGATTGGAAGCCAGGAGAGGGATTTCAGGAGGGGAGATGCTTCATATACGTTACCTACCTTTGTGATAATGAACCTGCTACTTATCATAATTTTGTTCTTTATTGTGCCTTCATGGAAATGTTACTCTCTCTACCCACTACAAACTCCCCCCTCTTGGCCTACACCCAATATCATCATAAGCCCTGGATTACTCAAAAGCCTTCCATTATCTACTAATAATACTAGAGAACTTTGAAAACCGGCACACCAACAACTACTCACTCAAATGGCAAACAAAACAAATTTATAACTTATAAAAAAAGACTCAAATTTCTATACTCTATTTCAACAGTACTCTATTTAGCAAGTGATATTGAACTTAACACAGGCCCTCCCTTTTCAACTCTGTCTCGTACCCCTGAGACTGCCCCTTTAAATTCCAAAATATCTATCTGTCGCCCATATAAGTATCTGGAGTCTGCTGCCCAAACTGGATGAACTAAGGGCATGGTGTCTTATGCATAAACCCAATGCTATCATTCTCATAGAAACATGGTGGGACAGGAGGGGGTAACCAGGCTATTTAATAAAGATTAATCCCTCTGGTTACCCCTAAACCCGTAGGGTCCGTGGTACCTATATAAGCCAGGGACCAGGGATGATACATGATGGAAAATAAAATTACCCTGTTTTTCCTATTTCATATTACCTGTAGCCCAGAATCATGAAACTTTCTGTATGTGAGTTTTAGGTGGGATATTTGGGTAAGAATGCAATTCATTTGTTTGCAGGAGTTCAGGAACCGGAGCTACTGGTAGTACCTTAATTCTACCTGACGTGCAGGCATGATTTGCTGGTACGCGAGTAGAATTACACCGGGGCTGCCCTGGGTCCCCCAGACTCCTGTTTTTCGAGACCCTATATCTTAGTCCTATATCCAGCACAGCCATGAGTCTCCCCAAGGTCACCCATGTATTACAATTTGTGTTTCAATGTTTTATACATTTATTATAAGGCTCTATGTAGCTTGCCCAGGTGACCAGTTACGGTGCCAGCAAGTCCACATTGGGTCCGTAGTTCAAAGGGGAGAGGATGTCCAGAGATGAGAAAGCACTTGGTGAGTGAGAAAAGGTGAATGGCCAGGTCTAGACTACAAAGGGTCACCCTTTTGTCAGTGCCAGACCTGGTGGAGCTGGCCCGGCAGGAAGCAATGAGTTAGCCAGGGAGGATGAAGCCATATAGTCTGATCCTCTTGGCTAAAATCAAATTTCCCGCTCACCCGGCTTTTGAGCATCTGTGGCATGCCTATTCCCCTGACGTCAGCCGAGGGTCGAGCCCCTCTTTCTATTGGCTGGCAGGGAGGGATTCCCCTTCTCTGATTGACTGCTCCTTCCCCCCTCCATTCTGGGGATAGCCCAGCGGAGTGTATGAAAGCTGCTGACCAGGAGAGAGAGTAGAGCAACCAATTGGGAATCAATGAAGCTAAGTTGGTCTGCTCGAAATAGCAGAGCGACCGGCTTTGTTTTGAAGCCTGAAAAGCTTACCTCGCTGAGACTAAGGGCCTCATGCAGTAAGCGTTGATAAGGGAATTATCACCATTTTATAGCCAAAATTGGGTTTGAGATTCAGTAAGCGCCGATAAGTGCTTGATTTCGCCAGGTTTCGGAGCCGATTATTTTGTTATGGCCAGTCGGCTGCCGATAAGCCTGTTTTCGCCACAGATCGCCACTTTTTTAAATCGGCTGGATTCAACAAAAAAAAACAGCTTATCGGGGCTGATCGGCACTACGAAATTGAGATGTTATGGCCGATTTCTCCCGCCAACTAAAGTTGGCAGTTTGGACGGGAGAACGATCGCTAAGGCTGCCGGAACGGCACTTAGAAAAAAAAAATCTTCTGTACATCAATGGAGTCAATGGAGCGGGGACGTATAACAGTATAGTACTGTTTACGTTTCATTGCTCACAATACAAACGTCATTTGCATTACAGTGTGGGGGGCATTCCCTGCATTGTGTCACGGCTGACGTGTATTATTTGCATAACATTATACTTTTACATGTTTGCAGCATTTGCGGGTCACATTACTCATCATGTGATGATGTGGCAAGGGAAAATACTATACTCAACTCTTAAAGGAGAACCTCACATCATAGCACACATTTTACTGCATTGATCGACAATTGTTTACATGATGTTACACATGTCACACATGTCACACATACACCGTATATTCATGTTCCTTTACATTACACAATGCTTGTAATGTGTCACGCATCTTTAAACGTTCATGTACATCTAAATTCTCATGTTTACATCTACGTTTGGTCCTCCCTATTTTCATGACGTCACTTATTGGACGCTCAATCACATTGCATGTTTACATTGTAACCGTAGCATTACAAGCACTTCAACCTAACTTATACACACATGTACAGTAATTCAGCATTGGGACACCTTGTAAACTCATTCTATAGCAACTATCCTCCTTACAGAAATGCATGCATATGCACACGACTATTCATTGTTGGCAACATGTCACAATAACATGGCTAATTACACATGTTACACAAAACTTTTCCCACATCAATCTCAGCCTTTTTGTCTCATTACATGACTGACTCTTGCGTTCACAAGTTTTACATGCATTGCACATGCAACTATTTATTTGCAAGCAATGTTTCTACAAAGCATCACGTCACATCATTGGCAAATATCATCATTCCCTGCAGAATACACACAACAACTGCACACAGCTTGCCACACAAGTACTTTATTATGTTCATGTAAAACCTTGCATTTTACTATGTCACCTGACATCATTATACCTATTTAAAGGACGCCCATTACCTGCTCATTCACAGCTACTCATTTCAAAATGTTGAGATTGTTTAGGAGACGGAGGAACATTCTTTTCTATGACATGCTTGATGATGAAGACAATCATATAGGGCAAGGGAGGGACACACCGAGGGACAGTGACAGGGACAGTGACGCGGATACGACAGGGACAGGGAGAGGGACAGGCCGAGGGACAGGGAGAGGGACAGGAGATCAGAGGAGAAGACAGAGGAGACAAGTTGTGCCTCGTCCGCGTCTGTACAGGGAGAGAACCCTGTTAGATGGGATGAGTGAGGAGGAGATTGTAAGTCGCTATCGTTTGAGTTCAGCAGCAATCTTAGCTCTTTATCAGGAGATAAGGGGAGATTTAGATTTTTTCACAGCCAGAGGTCGTGCAGTCCCTGGGCTTGTTAAAATGCTGTGCTCATTACATTATCTTGCTTCCGCGTCATACCAGACAACTGTGGGCATAGTGGGCGGGGTCTCGCAATCTACATTCTCGCGGGCCTTGACCCAGTTTCTCTATGCACTCAATAGACGCGCTAGGAATTATATTCATTTTCCTACAGAGGCGACAGAGTGGCTGGAAGTCAGGACTGGCTTTTATAATATAGCAGGGATACCATGTGTGCTGGGTGCAATCGATTGCACACATGTTGCTTTGATTGCACCTAGTCAGAGTGAGCATGTGTACCGCAATCGGAAGCACTACCATTCACTCAATGTACAGGTGGTATGTGATGCGACGATGAGGATAATGCATGTGGTACCCAAATTCCCTGGTTCCAGTCACGATTCCTCTATCCTGAGGAACTCTTCAGTCTTCCATGCGTTCGAAGAGGGACATTTTGAATATGGTTGGCTGCTGGGTGAGTACACATTTACATGTTATAACACAAAACACATTTTTATTTAGGAATGTTGGCATTGTACCATTTGATCACTAATGTCAGCTTATGTGTGCTCCATTCATTATAGGTGACTCAGGATACGGAATTAGGCCGTGGCTCTTGACTCCGGTGCTAAACCCTCAAACTGAAGCAGAGGAGAGGTACAATGCAGCCCATATATCTACAAGATCTGTTATAGAGAGGACATTTGGCCTACTCAAGACCAGATTTAGGTGTCTGGACAGAACTGGTGGGGCTCTTCTATACAAGCCTCAAAAAGTCTCTGATATTATCCTTGCCTGTTGCATTTTGCACAATGTTGCACTCAGGCACAATGTACAATCAGACCTAGCTGAGCCTTTGGTAGACGAGCATCCCACCCATGTAGCTGCTGAAAATGAACAAACAGCCAGTGGTGGCCAGACACGCCAGAATCTCATCAATTCATTTTTTTCTTGTAAGTAAAAACAGATATGTTCCAAGTTCTACTTTTATACTTACATTATGTTATCTTAACAATAATTTTTTTTTATATAACCTTCTGTTAGGACACAGATGAATATGGGTTGCACACCTTTCTTTTCTCTGCTGTGTGCACAAAGGGATGTGGCACCGGTATGTTATTGTTGCACAGGTTATATAATCCCTCTTCAATTGTACTTTAGTTGTGTGTATGTGAATACAACTGGGGTAACAAAGCACTCATATTTTAGCATTGTGTTGTTCCTTATGCTAACACAATACACATATTATGCCCATACTCATTCATGCTTCTAGTATGCTTACATACAATGTTATTGGTGCAGTGTAACATGTACATCCATATGATGTGTACACCAGGCTCATTTACATTTTGAATGTCATTAAATATACATGGTGTTGCACATTTAACACCAAATACACACTTTGATGTGTTGTTTACGGTACTGAAGATGGCATGTCAATGTTTGCAATTTATATATTGTTCCTTTGCATTATAGGTATATTTGCAGTATGACTGATCATGGTATGTATATTTGCTGACATCTCTCATAAGATGTGGCTACCTCAATCTTCCTATAATTATTTGAACTAAAAACCCAACATATTGGTTTAAACACAAATGTTACATATATGTACTTTCTGTATCATGTATATGCATTTAGCTACTCTTGAGGTTTCATGTGCATTGTATTACAAAATGATTACTCACATTTCATCACATTTTATGTATGTTTCCTTATAATTTCCATTAATGTAATATAGAGGTGTTTGGAGAAAAGGGGATAACTGTACTTATTTGTTTACTTACGGGAGCACATTCATCACTAGCATAGACACACTTTTTAAGACAACTGTTTGTGTCTCTATCAATTGGTGTAGGATCCATGTATAACACCGACAAATGATAACACCAGCTTTATTATGGTAGCTTATATCATCATATTGACTATACTATGTATTTTTAAACGATTAATAAACACCGTAAACTATAGTTAGTTAGGTTAATGAAATATACACAGAAACGTACTTCATAACATGATGGTGATGTCATATTCAGAACATCATGCATTGGAGGGGACCATAACATCTGGCCAGTAACATTATTTGCTACAGTCCCAAACCATTTTATCTACATACCCATGTAACAAGAGATTTTAAATATAAATGGCTACTTGGTTGTAAGTGTCCTTTACATTGGGAGAAGGAGTGGCTCAGTGAGTAAAGACACACACTGGCACTGATAGTTTGAAGCAGGGGAGTCTGGTTCAATTCCCGGTGTGGGCTCCTTGTGACCTTGGCCAAGTCACTTTATCTCCCTGTGCCTCATGCGGCAAAAAAACATTTGTACGTTCCACGGGCCAGGGACCTCAGGCTGAAACATGTGTCTGTAAATCGCTGCGTACAACTAGCAGCCCTATACATGAACATGCTCATATTATTATTATTATTATTGTTACATAGTTTCGACAGTCATACGTTCCATTACACAATAGAATACACAAATGTGTTAGCAGAGTGGGAATGGTTGTTATATAAAAAACACACCATGTCATAAAATGTTAGTAGTCATTAAAGAACACTCAAGAAAAATTCAAGAGGCACTATTTTGCAACATCATTATGTTAATTAAGTGCTTATGCAATATAGGCATAAGGGTATCACTTTTTTAATTGTTTGTTAATAAGCGCTGCAAGCAATATAAAATTAGTTCCATATGTAGTATAGTAGTCGGTGGCTCCTCCTCACAATCATCTCATATAAAGGTAGACTCTTCTGAAATCATACATTGATCCGATTGTATCTTCCCCGACATCTCTGAAATACAGCAAACACATGATGGTCAAAGATGGCACCTTACTATATATGTATCCGTGACAACGCGTTACACAGCTCTATATGATTGTGTACATACACACGTCACTCATTTATATGTTACAACTACAAGTGTACATCAGTATGTAATTTTTATTATCATTTGTAGCAGCCATAACTATGTATATGAAGTGAACGTTGCCTGTATACTGAAAAATGTGCGCGCACATCTTAGTGTGCGCACGCACTTCACGCTTGGCTCCACTAACTGTTAGCGCATGCGCAAAACAAAGCGAACGTTGTGCGTTCAATACATGTAGAAAATACCAGTAAACATCACATCTTTATTTCAAATACAATGAAGATGAAACTAAAATCATTCTAAACGAGTACATCTGTATTCTTTTAAACCAGACGTGTTTGGACAGAAAGGACGGCCGATAACACAATGCGCAAATGCAATACGTGTGACGTCATGTTAAGCCAGCGTGAAACGCACGCTAACACTCCTCCCACTCAATTAACATTCGGCTAACGCCCAGGGTATGCCTACAAACACTGAGCCGCACGCATCACACACTGCAGTTACCGTTACTATAACAAAACATGACAGCCAATAGGCTTTGAGGCGCGCACGTCGCTTGGGGGCGGGACTTACATCCGTAATCCTTTTTAAGGACGCCTTGGCCCATGACAAGGGTCCCACGTCATACGTGGTGGACCCGGTTTTCAATGTTGTAGATGTTGCATGATAACAAAACAGGTATGTGTTAGAGTTATGGAAAAATGTTGCTAATATGTTTAAAGGGATAGGAAAGTACGTATATGTATACCGTCAGCAATGTGTACTACTCTTTCAGGTTCTACTATATTGTATTAGGAAACAATTTGTTTGTGATCGCTACATGTTATGCAGTCTGCAATGTTACGCTGTATCCACGCATTGAAAGGGAAAATGGTGGTTACAAAAAAAAAAAAAATTTAAACGCAGAGTCAACGCATAACGATTGTTATATTTACCATTCTTCTAGAATTAACTCTTCGCCTGGCTGCAACTGGTCGCTCCAGAAATGCAAGGCATTTTCATCCACGCTTGACCCAACCGCTGAATCCAGTATGACACATATCTCCTCCAGGATGCGCTCATAGGAATCGCCACTGCTTTCTTCAAATAATTGGTCGGGAGGTAGGTTCATTTCTTCGGGTTCCCATTCCAATGCATTTTCAGCTGAAAGGCTTGGTACATAATCATAGTACTTTTGTTCTTGTACAATGTGGGTTTCAGGAATGGAGGCTGCAGATATTGCAGCACGTATCGATTCAAACGGATCAGTAGTAGCGGATACATTGCTATTGCCATTAGGAATAAATATGCCTTTCACGACAATATAAGTGCCGTCTTTCAGGAGAAATTGTTTTTCCGGGGCAATCTTCCAGAAACCATAGGTGTGTTGTAGCTTATCCTGGTCACGTTCAAAAAAGTCATTACTTGATAAAGTGAATCTTATTGAGGAATTAAAATTCCGTGCATGCTTACGGTCTTGGTAATAAGGATATTTTGCTCGAATGAAATCATCGATTTGGCGTGTGCTTGCTTTCTGTCCGCGACTGTTCAAGATGGCTTCACAGATCATGTACTTATACCCTAAAAGGGGATTAATATTGTTAACGAATTCATCAGCCATGTCTGAGTAGCACAAAAGCTGTGTGCAGGTCTGTGTTATTTGCTCATCAAAATGAATGTGCTGAATGGCTAACAAACTCCTGTTTTTCCTTGTCAAGGTCAACAAAACTAACTACTTTGACTCCTTATTTCAAACGCCAATTGGATTTGTTTGTCTAATTGGGTTAACAGTTGTGGTTTGTGATATGGGACTGTGGGAGAAACATTTCTCCTTCTTTTATCTCGTTTGTGAAAAACATCCCTAGAATTTGAATGCGTTCACATAGTGTTTTTTTGAAAACTAACAAAGACCACTGTGTGAAAATATTTCTTAGCCAGGCATATCAGTACAAACACACACCTGCAAAAAGAAATGTTTTTTCCCCGCTTACATTTCTGTGTGTATGTGAAAGTCTGGTTAACTCCCTGTCTGCATGAGTTTAAATACGTGTGTATATATATATATCTAAATATATCTCTCTTATAAAAATATATATATTTATATATTATATTTTATTTATTTTAATATTGCAGGAGTACACACAACATTGATGGCAGTAAGTATACCTTGTATGAAACCTATTTAAATGGTGAGAAACATGATTGAATGAAGTAATAAACATTTGTTTAAGCACAATACTGTTAGAGTCTCATACTTAGGATATTTCTCAAACATTATGCCTGTATTATTAAAATAGTGTGCTTTCACAAGGAAGCATGAAGTGTATTAGTTTGTAAAATACATGTATACCAGTTTATATAGTACTATATATATATATATATATATATATATATATATATATATATATATACACACACACACACACACACACACACACACACACACACACACACACACACACACACACACACACACACACACACACACACACACACACACACACACACACACACACACACACACACACACACACACACACACACACACACACACACACACACTCAGTGTGTGTGTATATATATTTTTATACATTCTGAGATGTTATTGAAACAAGAACACACAAATGATTAAAGGACAAAATTAGAATGCCCAAGCAAGGCAAAGGTAAGTAATAATTTACACATAATCCTGCTGTACACGTACAAGAAAGATGTTTGCAGTTACTTAGGTGTTTTTATAAATGCATGTGACTAATATGCATATGCAATTCTTACATCAATTAACACACCCAAATGCAATGTTTTGCTGCAAAGTCAATGGCAGCTTCTCTAAACTTTGCAACTGGTTCCAGGTGGACCATTACTGAACAGACGATTAATACATAAATATTTATAACACTATTCATTAATTGAGTGTTAACATTTCCAAAACTTCACGTGTACAAGAACATACTTGAAAGTTTGGAAACAACACAGTCTTCAGCATACATACAATAGTAATTAGATAATGTGAAGTCAACAAAACAAGGCCAAAGACATATTTTCTGAATTATAACATTTATTTTTTTTGTTCCTTTTGCGAGCGAGTAACAGGCCTGCTTGTTGTCTCTTGAATTTTCCTTTTTCTTTTGCCACCAACTTTAGGCACAGCAGAGCCACTTTGAGTGGCCTCTGGCACTTCACGGGCAGGGCTTGTGGGCAGTGACTCACCTACAGGGCTTTTGGGCAGTGACTGTTCACCTACGGGGCTTGTGGCCAGTGACTCACCTACAGGGCTTGTGGCCAGTGATTCACCTACAGGGCTTTTGGGCAGTGATTCACCTACAGGGCTTTTGGGCAGTGATTCACCTACAGGGCTTTTGGGCAGTGATTCACCTACAGGGCTTTTGGGTAGTGACTGTGAGCAAGTTGGTAGACACTGCACAAGTGATGGTTGGTCTGTTTCATGTGTGTCTTTTGTTGTTTTTGACCAAAAACTGGTCAGTAGTAACTGCTTGTATTTTGTTTTTGTGGGCTCCTTTGTAGGTGTCAGCTGCTGATTTTGTACAGATGGCAGTGGTAGTATGTCGTCAGGAACCTGCACAGCAATCTCTGCTACTTGACCGGTAACATTTGGGCCTGGTGAATGAATATCAGATGAATGTGGTGAAAACTGACCTGCATGAACAGATCCTGGCTGGGAGGTGTTGAATTGTGGTACATTAGTCATTCTCCAGTAATTAGCTTGTGTTTGCTGAACAACTAATGCTTCGAATGAGGTGTTGATTTTTTGCAACTGTTTCGGCACTTCAATGAAGACTCTGTGGAGATGTGCCAATTGTGAAACTGTTTCTTCCTGCAGTGCAATCATCCTTTCCAGCACTGTCATGAAGTCAGAATGGCGACGATTTTCTGCTTCCACAATTTTTCCCTCAGAAGCTACAATTGCATCGTATGTCGTATTTGCTGGACGATTTGCCGGTAAAACAGTTTCAATTGGAACGTCTTCATGGTCACTTGCTTCTATTTGTGTGTGTATGGCGGTGGCGTCATCATCATCATCATCATAATCCTCTTCATCATGTTCTACAAATAAATGTACAAATTATTAAATGTCATGTTAATCTCTGCTGTGTTACTATGTAATTGTACTGTGTCATAAGTAACAACTAACATGTTTCCATACGTTTTATAACCTCACATTAAAAACTACCTTGACTTAAGAATAATGTTTGGACTCAGTATGAAATATGAGTGAATGAAAACTTGCTGTAAACTCAAAACTCCTACATGATAGTTAACATCACTAACACAATACAAGTTGCCTTACACTTCATTTTCACTGACACTAAGTAATCCTATTTAAAGAAGATGTGCAAAACAAATAATGAACATGACAACATAACATAGAGAAGAGCACATATTATATGGCCACCAACTGATACACTCACCTTCTAGGTGTGTTGAGCTGGCTGACCCAGGTGAAGACACTTGTTCAGTCTCAGGTGACACATGTCCTTCAGGGGCAACTATATATAACAATAACATAAGTTTTACATTTACATGTGTAAATATTGAACAAACAGTTATTGTATGTTCTGTATTTATGAGTATCTAACAGCATCATTTCCTTAACCCAAAATGTGTGTGTGAAAGTGAACATAAATAGTTGTAATAACAATGTACATGCCTGTGTACTTAGAACTTTTGAGTTCCCTAACATACAACATACTATGGTTCTGCAGTAATGCGTGAGGAAAAATACATTAAATTTGTACATAAAAATCATATGTTGTGTAGTGATATCAGTATCATAATGTACATAACTATCATGAGATGACCATTCACAATGGTTATCATGAAGGTGGTCATATTGCAAAAAGTGTTGTTTTTGGTAGAGGATATGTGTGGTACATTAATATAAGATGTGGCACACATGAATGTGGCTGTGACTAAACAAGACAAGACATGCAGTGTGTGATAATGTGTCGTTGATAGTAGTTCAACTATAGATATGAGTGAACTAATGTGTGACGTACGGTTTGATAAGTAATGAGTTGTTGGGGCATTTAGTAGCTAAAGTGAAGCTTTCAAATGAGTGTGATTAACTTCAGTTGTGCTAGTGAGGTTGTAAGAACGGTTTTCCCTTCCCCAAAAAGCCTAATGAGCCACACCTTTCAATTACTTGAAACAGGTGAAAATGGTGTGAACTAAGTTGCCCCTAAAATGAGGCTGTAATTAGTGTGTGTGCTGAACCCCACCCCCTCTGTTGAAGTGTATGCTGTGATGAGATATTAATTGCAGCTGCTTTAACACAATGGTAGATGAGCTAAATAGTCGTGTGCAGTTTTGAAGTTATGAAAACAATGACATAAAATATGATACGTGTGCCTCATTATGCTGTCTGTATATGACTTAAAGCAAAAATGGACCTTTTCATAAACAACTATAGATGTGTTAGTGCAAGTGATGTTTGTAGGCCGTTGCATGCAATATATTTGATGCATGCTTAAAATAGGCAGTAATGTCATGTTTGTCGGAGTAAAATAAATAAATACACAATAATATTCTACATATTTCTGTTCTGTACCTGTAGCTAGTAATAATTTCTGATTAACATGTGTTACACATGTGTACTACCCTGTTGTTCCCCATCTTCGCCCACCATCAATTGCTTCCACTGCAGCAATGCATTTTGGGAATTCACATGTAAATGAGCACGCAATGGCACGTGCTATATTAGTTACTGCTTTTAGTAGGACTACAACATATATGTCTATTTAGATATATATATATATATACAGAATCAGACATATACATATATAGATGCAGGTATGCTTATATTGTGAAGACAGTATAAAAAGCAGTGTAACTATGCAAAATAACTGTAAGCAACGACACGCCTAGTACAGTAATATTTCTCACCTGGTGGAAATTGTGAGGGGTAAATTCCTATATCACGGTCACCAGGTAAGCCTTCCACGACGACGGGAAGTAATTTTGCCCGAAGCAGCTCCTCCAATGGACTTAATATGAGACGTTGTGGTGTGGGCCCACCTCCAGTGCCAGTAGCATGCACGCGTTGGTGTTGTATTTTCTTTTTCAATTTGGACCTAATATCATCAAATCTCTTGTGACAATTCCGCTTGTCCCTCACATGATTCCCACACGCATTGACACCAATGACTATTGTGTCCCACATTTCTTTTCTGCTTGCTGAACTTGTCCGCCCTTGAAAAACATATCAAATATATGAGGTAAATGAATAATAATATAAGCACCAGTTTCCTACACTGCTAGCTGTTCCAAGAGATAGCAAACATGCTGTTTTATGTGTAATATGTGAAGCACATGAGCATTCACTACTAAACCTATACATGTAAGCAAGGTTGCATTCATATTGTATGCAGTTATGGCAAATTGACCGCCTGTGTTTAGTTGTCCTTGTAAGGCATGCTAAAAAGCTGTGTTTCCAGACTAATTAACATAGAAAGATATTGTGAAGCCATATTTGCATATGAACAAAACTCAGATGACCTAGGATCACATGTATTTGAATAATAAATGTAAATGTACACTTACCTAGTAAATGTCCATATATACTGTCATAGTGCTCCAGAATGCCAGTGACAAGAGCTGTATTTTCCTGGTCATTGAAGCGAGGATTACGTGGCTTCTCCACACGTTTCTTCCGAGCAGGTTTAGGGTCAGAGCTTGGCTGGTGCTGACTGGACTCTCCTTCTTCCAATGGAAGAGCCTCCAAAAGCTGCCCACCAGCAAGCACGCCACCACCATCCACCCCATCAGCAACTGCGCCACCAGCAGCACTCCCAGCACCAGCACTCCCACTCCTAGCACCAGCACTCACACTCCTAGCACCAGCACTCCCACTCCTAGCACCAGCACTCACACTCCTAGCACCAGCACTCACACTCCTAGCACCAGCACTCCCAGCACCAGCACTCCCACTCCCAGCAACAGCACTCCCACTCCCAGCACCAGCACTCCCACTCCCAGCAACAGCACTCCCACTCCCAGCAACAGCACTCCCACTCCCAGCAACAGCACTCCCACTCCCAGCAACAGCACTCCCACTCCCAGCAACACCACTCGCAGCACCAGCACTCCCACTCCCTGCAACACCACTCTCACTCTCAGCAACATCACTCCCCTGAACAGTACGTTCACTCCGACGCGTACTCCCACGAGTAGCACTCCCACTCCCACCAGCATCACTCTTCCCAAGCTTTGCGGGCATACTTCCAGCACTCACAAAAAACAGACAAGAAATGTACAGCCAATCACACGAAACACTTCCACATATAAAACAAGACAAAGATGTAAACAAAACAACAATGGACAAAGCTCACCCAATACACAACAAGTCTCTCAGTCAATATGCAAATCTTCAAACAGCCAGCTCTGTGCGTCTCTCTCTCTCTCACTCCCAACAACACAGAGAATGATTAGCAGTACACGTTGCCTTTAAATATGGCGCGCAATCCAAAACATGCTTGTTTCGCCTGATTCAGCAAGATTTGTGATTGGGCAACCTAACAGCACCCCGCCACGCACGCCGATACACCTGTGTGTGATCGGCTAATCATCGTGAGAGTGGGCGGATTTGTTTTCGGGTTGATTTTGAATGTATTCGGCACTTACTGCATACGGAGAGGAAAAAACGCCAATAACATGACTAATCGGTAAGATTGCCGATTTCACATAATCGACGCTTACTGCATGAGGCCCTAAGTCCTGACTTTTGTGGCCAAGTTCTCAAAATCGAACTAGTGGTGGAGGTCAAAATTTTCTGCCGGAATTAGTTCCAGGGGATTCAGGACTAGGTCCCGGTCAGGATTTTCTGCTGGATTTCTGTCCAGGACATATGTTCTGGGTAAGCCCATACAAGCGGACACCCTGCACCTAGGTAAGGTACATCTAATTCCCCAGACCACATTAAGTGTGTATATGTCTGTATTTTGTATTTCTGTGTTGTTCCGAGGTCTTCGCCTAATAAACCTCATTTTATTTCACTGCCTTGGTTTGCCTATTAACTGATCCCTTAAATATAAATGGTGTTAAGAGTCCTGGTCTACTGTGACACATTGGGAACTCCTAAAACCCTCGATGCAACTATCGCTATTTAGGGATACTCCATTTGTAGGAAAGACAGGTACTAGAGCGGTGGTGGTGTGTTATTTTATATTGCAGACGCCATACAATTTAGGCTGCTAAATTTCCCTGCAGAAGTGTAGAGAGTTTCAGGGCACTCACACAGTATCCACAATTCCAATCCAAAAAAGATGGACCACTCCTTGAGAAAGCGCAACACTTGCGTGAAACGCGTGGGAGGACTGTTCCCTATTGAACACCTTTTACTAATGTTCTAATAAAGCCTTTTTTAGTTCCTGATTACCTGGGTACCCCATCTTTTTTTCATTGGAATTGTGGATACTGTGTGAGTACCCTGAAACTCTCTACACTACTGCCTGTTACTTTCTACTTTTGGCAGCACCCGGAGGGGAGATGCGGAAGTTCCTTTGGAATCGTGGACGTGCGGCATGGATCGTGTAACGCTGTGCTCACCACAAACAAGTACTGAGATGGGAATAGGTAATAAACACCAGCCACAGGCACGGGGCCACGTCTGGAGTGTAGGTAGTCTTGGTAGCTGAGTCTAGGGTGGAGAGGTCAGGGTTGTCTTTATACTTGCCGAGGTCAGAGTAGGAGAGGTCCAGAACGTAGAAGGTACTATAGCCGAGGTCAGGTCTGGAGAGAGTTGGATAGTTGAGGTGCAATGCCGTGGTTAGGTTTGGAGAAGTGCTGAGGGTCAGGGATAGCCGAGTTCAGAAAACCAGAGAGACATAAGGTCCAAAAGGAATCCGGGCCGGTACACAGGAGATCAATCTATAAGGTAAGGGAACGGAACAGGAATAAGGCAAGGTAGAAGAGGTTAACATAGAGCTACAAGAATCTATGCTCAGCCAATGTGCCAGTGGCACAACTGAGCATATATAGGCAGGACGAGTCAATCCCCAAGGGAGGTGGAGTGGAGGCATGGCTTCCGTGGAAGCCTGAGATAGGCTGGGTCAGAGAAGCAGATGCAGCTGTTAGAGCTGTTGATACTTGTTGCCACGGAGCTTGGGAGACAAGTGCGTGCGCTGTTCAATCCGGAGGCGGTGGGTGACATCATCGCTGCACGCATCCACGCTGCGTGAACCAGAGATGGAGTTCGGCCGGCAGATACGCCATGCGTGAGCGGGAGCGTGCGAGAGGATGAGCGGGGGCGAGGTACAGCCGTAATCCTTACAGATCCTTACTGGTGGCGGGACTTCGGGTCAGATGTGAGTGCTCGACAATGAGGTAAGAAGATTTTCAATACCTCCATTGCCTCATACCCAGTCACTTGAACGAAGCCGCACACTACCACCGAGATCTCACTCATGTCACTCTCTACGCTGAAGCGACTTCTACCTTGTTTTCCTGATGATGATCTCTGCTCGTGACCGCGACCTCCGCTCCTGTGCCACCTGCCCTGACCCTGGCTTGTCTACCGATTATCTTGCCTTCTCCAGTCCTGACCCCGCTACGTTTGACCACGGAATTCGCAACACGGATCCGGCTTTGTGGTCTAAGGTCGGTGTATATCTATCCCCACCTCAGGCCTGTGGTCCGGTCCAGGTTTGTGGTGAGCATAACCGTTGCACAAGCCCATTGTAATTGAAATCCCCAAGAACTAACAGCTCACACTTCTCATGCAGAAAGGAAATTAAGCCAAGAAACGGGATGATATCAGTCAGGGATTGTAGTTTTGGGGGCGGTAGATGCCAGCAATGGCTTAGAAAAAGGGAGGCAGATTTTGACAACTAGGATTTCAAAACGAGGGTGGGCTTGGGGGGAAATTAAGCACTGTGGAGTATGCTGTTTTAGCTTGGCTCGGTATATGTGGATAAGGGGGAGGGCCAGTGTAAGGTCCGCCGGGGGAAATCACTGTCCTGGCGCATCTCGCACTGCGGCTAAGCTCTGACATGAGTCTTTAAACTGGTTTCACTCCTACCTATCAGGTAGATCCCAACATGTGTCTATCTCGGGCTCTAACTCCAACCCCTTGGAGAACACCTGCGTTGTGCCGAAAAGCTCTGTTCTGGGGCCCCTACACTTTTCAGTAGTTTTCATCAATGATCTTCCTACAGCTTTTAACTGAGCTTTAATACATGTGTATGCGAATGACACAATGTTATACAGTATGCACACAGCCCAAGACTCTCCAATCTTGGACACATACTTCAATCTGACTTTTTAAGACTTGAAAATTGGACTTCCCAAAACAAACTTTTTTTTAAACACTGACAAGACTGTAACAATGGCATTTGGAACCAAAGCTACATTTCTAAAGCTTCCAATGAATGAGCTTCAGATCAGAACCAACGCTAATACCATCCTAGCCCATTACTAGCTTTAAATATTTGGGCAGATAGTTTGACTCACATTTAACATTTGGGATGCACATTGATACCATGACATCCAAAACCTATGCCAAACTAGGTGTAGTTTATATGAACAAATCCTCCCTAAGTCTGCTGGCCAGAAAGCGTATTGCACAACAGATGCTAATGCCAATTTTAGACTATGAGGACATAAAGTAGTATATGGCAAAAAAAAACAAACTCACCTTAGAAAAATTGATACCCTCTACAATTCAATATGCCAATTTGACTGCAACTCACATCACACATCACTACAACACACATCATTGCGAAATGCTCAAAGAACTACATTCACTTAATGTAACTATGTATTTGTAACCATGTATTTGTCATCATGACTCTATGCCCTGACATACTTGAAAACGAGAGGTAACTCTCAATGTACGGTGTACTTCCTGTTAAAACATTTTGTAAACAAATAAAACTCAACTCTGTCTATACGAAATCAGCATTTCATGGGAATACATTCCTACCATTATTCTGCAACTGAATGTGTTCTATACAAAGCCACAGAATTACCTACCATTCCAACCTTCTAATATAAACAGGTATCTTTATATGTGCTACAGCAGATATCTCTATACATCTCCCCTCTATGGTTTAATGATATTTACCAATGTATATAATTCCAGTGAGTTCATACATTAGGCCTACTAAATGTTTTCATTAGAAGAATTTCTTCATCAGTTCAATTGTTTATTTGTACACAAGGGACAGATTAAAATATTGAAATACCTGTCTGTGAATTGGATATTACATTGTATGTCAATGAAACATTAACTCTCTCTTTTTCTTTCAGTTAAAGCTTGAAGGACGGAAATAAATCAACAGTTTTGAAACATTCCAAAACTATTCTTCCTGCTCCTCTGTTCATTATTTTAGTTCTAGAAATTGCTGGCTGATTGCTGCCATTGTTTGTACTACGCTCAAGCTGTGAAATCCCATTCCTTTGCCTCTTCTAATTTTGGGTTCGCCTGTTCAGGTGTTTAATAAACTGTTGATTCCCATTCTGTCTGAGTTGTAATATTTTTGGTGCTCTGTTATTGCAGTCCTGTAAGCCAAAATACTTTCCGTTTGTGACTTTTAGCCACAATGTAACATATTTATCCTCCGTTGTGATCTGCATATTGAGAGATAGATAAAGTGTAAAAAGGAATCAATTTACAAAAGAAATAAAACAACTCTAGTTTGAATATGTTTCCTTTTCATTATTTGTGTGATTTGTACTTTAGTCTTAAGAAAGTTATTTGAGACCGCGCTGATCAGGAGCTTCCTCGTTCTTTGTGGTTAAGACGGGTCTGAGTCAAAGTTTTAGCAGTGGGGCAACAGAGGAAAGGGTGTATCTTTGTAATATTGCGGAGGAAAAAGACCCCCTCTCATGCTCCCCTCCCTCTCGTGCTTCCCCCCCTTCTCATGCTCCCCTCCCTCTCGTGCTCCCACCCTCTCGTGCCCACCCTCTTCTCGTGCTCTCCCCCATCCTCTCGTGCTCCCCCCCTCTCGTGCTCCCCCCCATTTCAGAGGCGTGGGGCATTCAGTGAGAGGTTTAAGGTGGGAGAGTGCTTTAGATACAAAGGGGGTAGAGAGAAGACATCCTTGAGCAGAACACAAGAGTCGGGATGGTGTATAGTGAGAAATTAGGGCTGAGATGTAAGGAGGGGCAGAAGAGTGTAAGGGCTGGGACCCGCTGCGCCCGGTGGCGCGGGCGGCCGATGAGCGTTCCCCACCAGCAGGGGAATCCTTCCGAGCAGGTCCCAGTCCCCCCTCGCTGCACGGCTCACTATGCACTGTGACACGTCAGCCGCCAGGGGATGCAAGAAAATTGTGATCCCGAGCGGTGACGCGTCACGTGGTGCGCTGATGAGCCAATCAGCGGCGGGAGCGGGAGCTGTCATCAGGCAGCTTCCTACACAAGGTAGTGTGTGTGTGTGTCGTTTGTGTCAGAAGGGGGAGGGAGCTGCTTACCTTACAGCAGCCCGCAGCAGCTCCCTCCTGCAGCCCGAGCCCGTGGAGGGAGGGGGGGGGGGGAGTAGCAGGTCCCTCCGCTCAAACCACGCCCAACCTCCCATATCGCGGTCTGTGTCTGTCAGCGCCCCGCCTGTCTGCAGTGCGGGCGCGCTGACTGAGGGAGCGGGGTCTTAGCCTAAAGCTTTAAAAGTGAGGAGGAGAGTTGAGTGTGGGATACGGGATTTGATCGGAAGCCAGGAGAGGGATTTCAGCAGGGGAGACGCTGAGACAGATTTAGGAAAGAGTAGAGTGATTCTGGCAGCAGCATTTAGGATAGATTGTAGGGGAGAAAGGTGAGGGGAAGGAAGGCAGGACAGGGTGAGGGGTTCCTTGTATTATAGAGGGGCCAGAAGAATGGGTTGCTAGGCAACAGGCTGAGAAGCCAAATAGAACTTACACAGTAACTCAAACGTATACCAAACAGTAACTGCCGCCATAGGGCAAAGGAAACACCCATACAGGGGACAGAACCATCAATATCCATACAGCCCTTCTATACCCATTTAAACACCTCAGGGGTGGAGATCAGGAGTCTCACCTGTCATGTATGTATATCTTTATTAGTATAGTGCCGTCCATGTACACAGCGCTTTGCATCAGTAATACACCTGACATTATAGGAGGCATAATAGGAATAAACGCATTATGTAGAGCTTACACTCTAAGTGGTAAGTACGGGGAACTTACAGAGACAGTAGGAGGGGGTTATGGTAATTGCGTCTGCCAGGGGTCCAGGTAAATTCATTTATATTTATTTATAAAATGATTTGCCAGGAAATAATACATTGAGAGTTGCACAGGGTTATGTTGACAATACATTGTTGGTTAGGTTATATGAACAAAGGTTATAAGTTATACCTACAGACATGTCATGTTCAGTTAGAGATAATATATGTTATGGGTGTACTGTATATACTAGTTGCAGACACCATTAAAATGTGAGGCAGCTGAAGTCTTGAAAGAACTTTGACTGGAGAGGTACAGTATCAGCCAACTGAGCTACCCATATGCTTCATTAAAGAGGTGTGTTTTAATTGGGCCTTAAAGGTGGAGAGACAGGGTGCCAGTCGGATATTGAGAAGGACATTCCACAGGTGTGGAGCAGTAAGTAAGGGGTTTTAGGCGAGAGAGGGCTTTAGATACAAAAGGGTTAAAGAGAAGGCATCCCTGAGCAGAACACAAGAGTCGGGCAGGTGTAAAGTGAGAAATTAGGGCTGAGATGTAAGGAGGGGCAGAGGAGGGTAAAGCCTTAAAAGTGGGGAGGAGAATTTTGAAAGTAATACAGGATTTGATAGGAAGTCAGGTGAGGGATTTCAGCAGGAGAGACGCTGGGATAGATTTAGGAAAGAGTAAAGTGATTCTAGCAGCAGCGTTTAGGATACATTGTAGGGTAGACAGGTGAAAGGCAGGAAGGCCGGAGAGTAGAAGGTTACAATAGTCGAGACGGGAGAGGAAGAGGGCCTGCGTTAGAGTTTCAGCAGTAGAGTGACCGGGGAAATACAAGTTATTTTATTCCCCTGGGAATGTAGTGGATGCACGGAATGACCTCCCAGCATAGTATATGGATGCAAACCCATTTTAACAAAGAAGCATTACAATCCTAACTAGTTATGAATAGAGAATAATATGCAAACAGCCCATTTACAGTGACTTGGGGAGAACGTGAAGGGTCCCAGTTTTAAATACATTTTCATGTGTTTATGGCTGTGTACAAAATAATGAAAGGAAAATATCACCTTGAAATGAAACCCCAACATGTGTGGCTGATCAGTTCTAAACCATCATATTCACAACAATATGCTCCTGTGAATGATTGCTGGTGCGGGTGTTTCCCGTCTAGCGTACATCAGTGAAATAGATTTCTCTACCTTTGTTAGATTCTGCAATAATGCTGAAAAGGCTCTGACAGTTTCTAAGGTAGGTAAAAGGAGAAGGAGAAATTGTATGTAAACAGATTGTCCAGGTAGCACACAGTACATATATTATATTGCAACTAGATCAATAGGTATGAATTATCAATGAAAAATGTTATGTCCTAATATCTACCCTTCATTAAATTTCAAAGCATTGTGACTATATACTAACACAATGTTTTTAATTGTTTATTAAGTTAAAATGGTAGGGCTAAAATAAGTACAAACCTTAATACAATGTGTGTGGTATTTATCATGGTTGTTATGGTAAAATACTGTACCAGAATGTTCAAATACGCTTCTTAGTCTTAAACCCATTGTGAGACAAGCACATAAAATAATTATTGTTTAATAAAGAATGAATTGAATGCGTGATAGTGACACAAGGCGCTTACAACAATATAATTACTAAAATAAATAATGTGATGTACAAGTGCAATGAGAAGAATGGTAAATACTGATAACCAGCTCAAACCCTCTGGTGGATCCCGTCTTCACTGGCTCCAAAAACAAAAATATTAATAAAAAATTAATACATACACTTTTTGTCCAGGTTTTCAAAGAAAATCTATAAGAGAAAATTGTATTAGATCATACAGTTATGTACATAAAACATACCATTACTTATAGACATGTGAAATCCACAAGTCCTATTTAGAAGGCCCAATGTAAGCACTTGTTTAATTAGAAATGTTTAAATGTAACAAGCAGTAAGAGAACGATATTCTATACATTCAGCTCTATTGAGGAGATTGTACAGGTCTGTCTTCTTATAGGAGAACAGATCTATCAAATCATCCCTTGGAGACATCAGCTTGAACTTGTTGCTGAATCTGTATTATGGAGCGCTCAAAAATATTAGTGTGCAAAATGTCTAAAGTTAATTACCTGCAGAGGTAACCCCATGCTACAGTGTATCAGGGAGGCTAAGAGGGTGAGGGACATTGTGACCTCCATCCTGCAGAGGTGTAGAGAGCCTGAGATGTCCTGTGAAGATTTGAGGGTCCTCTCTTCCTCTTGCTTGTGCTGGAAACCAACCAGACATGAGCCTTCTATTCACAATTTGGGCAGTGTCCCAACCAATCAGCTGCCAGAGGGAAAGCTGACATGACACAAGGTGAAGAATCATTGGGGCATATCTCAGGGGTATGAAGAGGGGAGGGTCAGCTGACCTGTCATCAAATCATTTGGGATTAATAATAATTGTTTTGTTAGCACAATAATTAGGACATGTCATATTTTTTTTTTTTAAACCAGAACATTGCAATTTTCCACTAGCAACATCCAAGAGTCCCATCCATGACCCAGAATTACTGTACTCATTAAATTCATCCAAGGGAGAGACCTTTTGCCACCTGGAAAACTTGTGCTACAACTAAAGTATTAAACAAGTATCACAGAAGCGCAATTAAATCAGTGTGAGGACACAGATTTTACTGATGGTGTCAGTCGCACAGATTTTTGGCATAAGGGTCTCAGACTTCAATGGATTCTCACTGATAAAATTCAGCACTTTCCCATTACAACACCATTCTTTAGTCCAGAACCTGAACATGCAGGTGGGCATCTCTGAGGATAGTAGTGCTAAGTATCACTGCTGTTTTATTGAGAAACTTAAATACAATATACCCTACCCCCCAAATACATACCAACCCCCTCACCACAAATACATAACAAACCCCCCACCCCCAAATACATACCAAACCCCTACCCCCCAAATACATGCCAAGCCCCCACCCTGTCAAAAGCATACCCTGACCCCCCCAAATACATACCAAACTCCCACCCCCAAATACATACCAAACCCCCCAAATACATACCAAACCCCCCACCCCCAAATACATGCCAAGCCCCCACCCCCCCAAATACATGCCAAGCCCCCACCCAGTCAAATACATACCCCGACCCCCCAAATATATACCAAACCCCCATCCTCCCAAATACAATTAAAAAACTCCCCCAAATACATATATAAAAAACACCCCCAACTACATATATAAAAAAAACACCCCCCAAATACATATAAACCCCACCCCAAATAGATATAAAACACCCCCACCCCCAGATACATACAAAAAACTCCCCATCCCCCCAAATACATATAAAAAACACCCCCCAAAGAAATATATATATATATATATATATATATATATATATATAAATATATATATATATGTAGAGGTATCAGTACCGTGTTAGCCGAGCTTCAATAATCAAAAAATAAATAGACGATACCGTTCTGTGGCTAACGAAATGCTTTTATTTGTGCGAGCTCTCGGGATACACTGATCTCTTCTTCCGGCGATGTTACAATGAATGAAGCAAGCAAAGGGTATACTTAAAAACAGTGTCTCTTGGAATGTTATCTGTGTTCGTCCCTCCCCCGTGTGTGGATGTGATTTATGGCTAGAGGTGTTAAATGGTTCCTGAAAGTTAGTGATGTAAGAGTGTGTGTATCTGTGTGAATATAAATGAATGGAGAGCCCACAGTGTATACAGTGCTTTACAAAAGGTGTGTGTGGAGTGTATATATATATATATATATAAACACCCCCTACCCCCAAATTCATATAAAATAAAACCCCACCCCCAAATACATTAGAAAAACACCCCCAAAATACATCTATAAAAAACCCACCACAGAAATACATTAAAAAAAACACCCCCCAAATATATGTAGTACCCTGCTATATTTCCATAGCCTGGCATAGCAGACAGAGCTAGGGTTAATAGTTTATCCTGGTGAAGTCACATCCCCTCATGTTGCAACTATTGTAGCAACTCACAGGCAGTCTGGACTTGTGAGCTGCTGGGACCACATAACAGGATGAGGGCCTAGGTACAGTTTGGTTCTGCCCAATCATTGCAGCGTTACACATTGTAATTGGGGGTTTCTACTGAAATCCCGTTATCTGTGACACACACACCTGTGTCCCTCCCATTTTCTTGGTTCCGCACATTTCATTTCCTAAAGTTGGCCTAGGTACACACAACCTAATGATTAACCGTGCCCCCTGGCCATTTCTCACGTAACGTTCCTGGTACCTGATTGGATGAAGCTTATTCGCTTCTTGCAATTTTAGGACTTTTTGGGGAGACTGTAAAGCAGAGAAATTAGGACTGAGCTGAAGCTGCAAAACTGACCATGGACTTCGAAACTACAGCTGTTGTCTTGCTGAGTATACTACAAGTAACAGGGGCAATTCCTCCTGGGGTAATTAAACTTAATCTCTATTCTCTTATAACCTGTGTTTAGTTTTGTTGTAGATTTAATCCAGGTAGCTAAATTGGGGTCCCTTTCACCATGGGTGCACAAACTGGGGTGCGCGAGATATTTTGGCGGGCCGCAGGCGGTTACAGAGGCCCCGCGCTCTTCCCCAAAGCATTTTAATTATATGCCGGGGTACCGCGCGAGGCCTCTGTAACTCACGTACCTTGATTCAGACGGCTTCGGCCTATGTGTTGCCATGGCAATCCTGCATCAAATGATGTCACGTCACACGACCCTGCGGTGCCATTTTACGCTTTATTCAAGGTAAGGGGGAGGGCGGGGAAAGAGTTTGAGATGCAGTGGGGAGAGAAGTGGGGGGGAGAGAAGTTTGAGATACAGTGGGGAAAGAGAGACGACCTTAGGATATGAACGGGGTTCATCTGCTTCAAATGCAGTGTTCTCCTTACTACTAAGATACTCCTCCAGCCCCAATCTTACTCCTAAACCCTCAGCGCTGAAAGGGCATGAAACGCATTGCAGCTCCTATCTACACTAAAGAGTTCCCTGCTTCATCCCCAGAGTGCTTGGCCCATTTCCTGGGACACCTTCTGTGGAAAGAGGAGAAAACACATTAAGCTTTGCCTTCCTTGTCAGTTTGGTAATGATGCCCATTGCAGATAATCTCCCCAAGTCAGTTTGCAGAATACATATAGAATCCCCCATGTTATGTGATGTAAGGATGTGGATATCCAGGGACTTTGTGTTTACACATCTTTAAATACTTTAATAACAATTAAAAACTCCAACTTTACTTTCTTTCAGCTCAGTGGGGAGGACTACAATGGTAAGCAAGTTTATTTTCTCTATGTAACAGATTTTCTGGCTAAGTGGACCCACCGAATCTCACATTGGCCCCTGTGGTCTAACCAGTCCCCATTACATGGTCGTGTCTGGTGGTGCACCCATTGGCAACAGGACTCCTGAGTCTCACGCATGATGGTGTTTGGGGAATGTCAGCCCAGACAGGCAGCTGAGGTAGTGTACGTGAGTCCTACCTACATACAGTGCAGCGCCTCCACCTCATCAGGATCTCTGTGTCCACAGGGAGATGGTCCTGATGAGGAACTCCTTCTTGGTGGTGCCTTCCGCTGGAGAGTAACTTCAGTCTCACACAGTGGGGTTATCTTGAAACAGGGCATCTTTATTGATTGGTGGGCTAACTGCCCCTCACAGCTAGCAACTCAGCCGCTCATCATGGCTGTACTTCCCTTTGAAAGGTCTGCCCTCCTAATGAAGTGGGATCACCTCTCCCCTCAGGGAGATCACCGTCTGTGCCAGGTCCCTGGACACAGTGTAGGCTCAGCCAGCCTTGCTGCTGCTGTTCTTAGGTTTAACTTCACCACTGATCAACACCTTGACCTTCACTCTGAACTTGGTCAAGTAGTACACACTAACTTTGGGCAGTGCAGTGCCTTATATACCTCAGGATACAGGCACATCTCTGACGTCACTAACGGTGGACTCAGAGCATGTTACCACTCCCCTTAAATACATATGACACCTCACCAGGGTGTGAGGGCAAACCTCCATGATTGATGCTGGCAATCCTGCAATTTACCAGGTTTACTGCCAGCATGAGAGAGAACTGTATGCCATTTTACAGCATGGCTACATCTATAACTAGTGCTTATTTGAAGCAAGTACTTTTTGTCATTAATACTTAAGCTTTTGGTCGACGTGACACCTTTTAATCATTGCCATGTTAAATGTATGTTAACCATACATATCCTATAGGGGAGTTGTAAATATGTAACTCCTTCAGTGCTGGTGGGGGCAGCTAAATGGTGTCTAAAGAGTTGGAAGGTGGTATACTGTGTTATACATGTTATCATTATACAGTGCAGCATTTTCATCTTGCATGGCAGGTAGAAAGAATTTCCCCTGAAAGGTAGGGATGATAAAAAAAATCCTTCTGTCGCCTTCATTTCTGTAATAGAATATAAACTGCTGCTCAGCAAATATGTGTGTGGGATGAAAGGTACGTGAATATCTTTCATTCATCTTTTTCTGCACAGAATCCAGTTGAGACAAGTTCGGTAAATAATGTCCCCAAAGCACTCGCTGATTCTGAGAACGGTAAATAAGAGAAACCAAATAACTCCTCTTCCTTAATGTTACTGTAACGGGTATTCCCCCACCCAATAGCATATAGTACACTGGCGACACACTTTATTCGAGCTTGGCTAGTCCCACGAATTCGGGTATACCCGGGTGTATTGAGGTTTGTGACTGTTTTCTGCCCGAGTACATTGAGTTATTTTCCAAGCAGGGATTGAAGCATTTTATTCCCGCTGGCTGCAATACTGCACAGTATATATATATAAACTGCATTACAATTCATGAATTTATGCCATCTGGTAGACACGCGAAGCATTGCAGCCTATTAAATCCTAATCATTATCATTTAACAGATCAGCCGCCCATCAGCCAGGCATGAACCCAGGCTGGCAAGGCAAATGCAACGGGGCTTGTCAGAGGTTAGGAGTGGCGCATTCCAGGTATCTGCCAGGTACATACCGGGTATTTACTCGAATAAAGTGTGTCGGTGCAGTATGTGTGTGCGGGGAACTTAATGTTACCAGGTGTGGTGCTTTACCTGTTAGGCTCACAGGAGGCCTAAACCTCCGCCACGGGGAGCCTGGGGCACGTATAAATAATAGGAGTAACGTGGTACTCGGTGCAGCGCCTCCACCTGCGATGGCTCCCACCGGAGGGGGGAGTGGTTCGTCGCAGGACAATATATATATCACACACACAGCATGTAAAACAACCAATAACTTTACTGTAGCAACCGTACTTATTCATAGATATCAACAGGTGTCCCTCTCTAGAGGAGACACTAACTACTGTGTCTTGCAGGACGCTACCCCCCTTCACCGGGTGATCCCACTCCGTGTCCAGTAACCCCACACAATATGTCCCTTCACGTGAGATAGATATGTGTGACTGCGCAGCCACTAGTCCCGTGTACGTATAATAGAGTATAGTTGGTGCACTTGGTGATGGTTACCTGCCGAGCACTCCAGTGCACGGGCCTGCCAAGGAGCTTCACAAAGGATTCGATGACCGCTGACCACAGGAACTACCGTCCGGGGCGATCCCACCTGGATGGCTGCTGCAACGACAGCGAAGGTCTGAGCCCAGACCTCTGGATGGATGCGCAGCGTCCGCTGTGTCCCTAACTGACTCTGGATAATAAGGGGCAGGGTCCCTAACCTGGGGCCTGTCCCTGAACAACACAACACTACTGGGGGCTCAGGGCTACCTGGGGAGTAGGGGGCTGCTGGCCTAATGCAGGGAGTCACTGACTCCTGCACCCTACCTTCTTCCCCTAGCTGCTCCGGTCACCAACTAACATACGTGCTCAAACCCCGCGAAATGTATCTATTCTCCTCTGCAGGGAGATGCTGTAGCCCTATTGGCTCCCTGGGGTCACGTGGGGCGCTCCTTAGGCTCATGGGATATGTAGTCACTCTCTAGAGCCCTCTGCTGGTTGGCTGCCTCTCGCGCGCTATCACTGCGCATGCGCGATCTTCTCTGCTGGCCACCGCACAAAGATGTTCACTGCGCATGCCCGAACTCATGTGAAATGGCGGCGCCCTGCCGCCCTGCTTCGGGAGCGCAGGGAGTCCTCGCAACGCGATCGTAGCCCTAGCAACCGGCCGCACGCGTCCCCGGCAACCCCCCGAAGCAGGATCCTACTGCCCCCACTCTTGCGGCCGCCCGATGGGACCACCATTGGGCTCAGCGGCACCCGTGAGCCAGGTGAGGGGGGCGAAATGAGAGGGGGAACACGGCTACATTACATTTATGTCTAAAGCCCTTATTCCCATGATCTGTTATTTATATTATCTGTTATTTATTTGATTACCACGTGTATTACTGCTGTGAAGCGCTATGTACATTAATGGCGCTATATAAATAAAGACATACAATACAATACAAATAATGTTTCAATGTTTTTATGTGAAATATGGAGTTACCCCGATTAATAACGATAAGGTCAGTAACTGCAGTAGGGTGTGACATTCAGAATAATATGGCCCCACCAGTGGCTGGTTATACTTCACATTCAACATTTCCTCTGCGAGTTCTTCAAGACAACGGTTTCAGTCTAGTAATGTTTAACATTAAGGGCCTCATGCAGTAAGCGGCGAAAAGGCACTTCTCGCCTGTTTCACGCCAAAAATGCCTACCCCTATTCAGAAAGGGGCGAGAAAGTGGCGAGAATCAAAAAAAAACCGCGAGGTTTTTTGGCGTTTTTTTTTTCCGCCAGTGGCGAGGCGAGAAGGCACTTTTCGCCTAAAATAGACACATTTTCCGCCACGCTGTATTCTAGTAGTGGCGAGTAGCTTTGCGCCGCTATTCGCCACTCTAGAATGGCGTCTTTTATGCCGAATCCAGCACGGCAAAAAAAGTTGGCTAGTTGATGGTGAGAGGCTGCTGATGAGCGGCGGATCGGCACTTAGAAAAAATTCTGTCCTTTTTCCTGGCTGGGATTGATGCCGGGGGTCTCCTGAGCTGATACCATTAATACCAGCACCGGAGCCCCCCGGCATGCAGCCGAGGCAGGAAAAATGCATTCAAAGGCCACTTCATTACCTTAGCGGCTAACCGCTAAGGCAATGAAGGGGTTAACCCACCGTGCCAGGTTTATTGTGGGTAGCGGGGGTGGGTGAAGGGGGTATTTGGCCCTTGTTGTTTGTTTAGGGCTTGCGGGGGGGTTGCGGGTGCACTTAACCCCTTCACGACCGTAGCAGTTAATACCGCTCCGGTCATGAAGGGGTTAAGCCCTCCCGCTACCCACCCGCAAGCACTAAACAACCACCGTTGGGGCTAATACCCCCCTTCATACACCCCCCCTACCCACAATAAAAAAAAAACACACAACAGCCCCACACTAAATAAATAAATAAAGATATCTAAATAAATAAATCTAAATAAAAAAATAAATATATTTAAATAAATAAATATATCTTGAGAAAGGTCCTATTCCAGGACCGAAATGTCGGATTGGGTGACTTATCTTTTCTATTCAGATGCCCAATACAGTTTTTCATGATTACTGAACCGAGTGCAGTCTTTCTTTACCGGACGAGAGAATGGTAATGTTGTTTTTAAATATATATATATATATATATATATATATATATATATATATATACACATGAAGGTCAGTCAGCACACTGTAGTAGAAAAGGTTGTAATAGCAGATGCTAGTCCCATAGAGAATAAGTATGATACGAACCAATCCAAAGACCAGTAAAGAGACAGCAGACCGCACGGGGTTAATCCAAAAATCTATATTCACAACATGAAATACACGTAAGCCTGGCTTACGTGTATTTCATGTTGTGAATATAGATTTTTGGATAAACCCCGTGCGGTCTGCTGTCTCTTTACTGGTCTTTGGATTGGTTCGTATCATATATATATATATATATATATATATATATTTAAAAACAACATTACCATTCTCACATATATATGACCCCAACAAACCCTATACCCCCCTAACATAACATATATGCACAGCAATGATACTATAGGCCGGCGGGCTGGCGGGGGCCCTTGGGTGCTACCCGCAGGCCTGCAGTACCAATTATGTGCCCCCCCCAAAATTTATGTCAAAACACATACATACTGATAGATAAATAACCCCCGCCATCTTAACACATACAGTATAGTAATGGGCACAATGACTATTATCCACAAATGGATAATAGTGAATGTGCCCATTTTAAATACATAAAGGACAATAAATACATTAAATACATATAGCACTCACCCATGTCCGGCTGCCACGATGAAGGCCATCCTCATCTTCATCCTGGCCATGCCCCCTCCACTGCTGCAAAACAGACACAAGAATAAAAACATCCCATGTAATGTCCCCTAACCCCTTAATCACCATAGCAGTTATTAACCGCTACAGTCATTAAGGGTTAACCCACCCTCACCCACCACTCGGGAGGCCTACATACCCTCCCGCACTAACCCCCCACCCCGTGAGGCCTAACCACCCTCACCCACTACCCACAAGGGAGGCCTACCCACATACCCTTGGTGCCAATACCCCCTCCTCCCACCCCCAGTACCCACAATAAAAACCATACACAGCCCCACAATAAGCATCATTCTATTTATTAAATACATTACCCACACCCTGTGCCCCCCCATAAATACATGATTTATTCTTTTACATACAGGGTTCATACCCCAGCCCCACACGAGTCCCCGTCGGGCTGGTGGGTCACCTGACAGACCTACAGGGTACCAGCAACTTGTTTCACACAGGTTCTGGAGGCCTGTTGGTGGGTCCCGCCAAGCGCCATGGCCCCCAGGTGGTCTCCTTGGGTCACCGTGGGCAACAATTGGGTCCCCACGGTAGGCCCACGGATGTCTGGGAGACCCGGGTCAGACCCACAGGTGTCTGCAGGGCCTCGGGTGGTTCTCACGGGGTCTAGGGAACTCACGAGTGCTCATTATGGGTCCGCGGTGCCCCCACGGATGTGAGACCACCACTTCATCCCAGCACCTACAGGTCCGTGGTGCCCCCACGGATGTGGGCCCACCGGTTCTTCCCCGCAGGTGTCACCTGTGGAACCACCAGCCTGATACCCGTGAGATACTCGAGGAGACCCGCAGGTGGTCTCCAGAGGTCTCAAGCAGAACCAAGGAACAAACCCTAAATGTAAAAAAAATAAACCTGGCCTATACATTCAATACATACATCTTCCCCCCCCCCAACACCAACAGTAGAATAATGTGCAAAATAACTATTATCCAGATAGGGATAATAGATTATTTGCCCATTATTAAACACATTAACAAGCATATTAAAATAAATAAAGTACAACTGTCCTCATCAATAAGAAGCCCCCGTCGCCAGCAACATCCTTGTCTTTCGTTGACCACGTAATGGTAAGTGGTATTTGTAGTACAGCATGTTTTTGATAACCCTTCTACATTTATTTGTATATTGGTTCATATACAGTATATATATATATATATATATATATATATATATATATATATATATATATACCCACCCTTCACCCATTCATTTGTACAGTGGCTTCATCATGCAACTATATATATATATATATACAGAGATATATATATATATATCTGTATATATATATATATATATATATATATATATATATATATATATATATAGAGAGAAGAAGTGACCTAGGCGCAAATTGCAGGGAGAGGAAGAGAAGAGGGGGGGGAGAAATATATCATAGGGCAGTATGTCAGAACAATCGGACTTAGGTGGTAAGATATGCAATTACCGTTTGTCAGCAATTTAAAGCCTTTAATCCACAGTGGGACTCAGGAACTCTGCTACTGATGAACTTCAATTTCGTCTTGGGTTTCTTAGACTGCACACGATCATTCAAGCAATTTTCACAGCTTCATCATCCTTCTGCTGCTGGAAGGTGTCCTGTCACGGAATGGATCTCGCGGGGGGGGGGGGGGGGGGGGCGGGGGGTGAGGGGAAGGAGAGTAATATAGGAGAAAAGGAATATAGTGTAAAACCTTTAATAAAACTCCTATCTAAAAACAACAGTTGGTATCCCACTCACATGTATTGAATCGGATCAGAGCAGTTGAGAGTTTAAACTGAGTCTCTCACACTCATAACACAGAAACGCCGGTCCACTGCACGGCTGGTATACCAGAGTCCTTCCGCATCACGTGTGTCGGCTCCAACTCTCGCGAGCGTTCGTCTTCCACAGTTCCTCTGTCACGGCTTCTGCTCTGGTGCCGGGGGTTTCTCTGCAATGGGTCTCTGTCTGCTCCACCAATGCGCATGCCCTACGCGTTTCTCCACTTGGGCTTCGTCAGGGGCTAGCCCCTGTCGGCTACAACTCTTGCGAGCGTTCGTCTTCCACAGTTCCTCTGTCACGGCTTCTGCTCTGGTGCCGGGGGTTTCTCTGCAATGGGTCTCTGTCTGCTCCACCAATGCGCATGCCCTACGCGTTTCTCCACTTGGGCTTCGTCAGGGGCTAGCCCCTGACGAAGCCCAAGTGGAGAAACGCGTAGGGCATGCGCATTGGTGGAGCAGACAGAGACCCATTGCAGAGAAACCCCCGGCACCAGAGCAGAAGCCGTGACAGAGGAACTGTGGAAGACGAACGCTCGCGAGAGTTGGAGCCGACACACGTGATGCGGAAGGACTCTGGTATACCAGCCGTGCAGTGGACCGGCGTTTCTGTGTTATGAGTGTGAGAGACTCAGTTTAAACTCTCAACTGCTCTGATCCGATTCAATACATGTGAGTGGGATACCAACTGTTGTTTTTAGATAGGAGTTTTATTAAAGGTTTTACACTATATTCCTTTTCTCCTATATTACTCTCCTTCCCTCTCCCCCCGCCCCCCCCTCCCCCCCCGCGAGATCCATTCCGTGACAGGACACCTTCCAGCAGCAGAAGGATGATGAAGCTGTGAAAATTGCTTGAATGATCGTGTGCAGTCTAAGAAACCCAAGACGAAATTGAAGTTCATCAGTAGCAGAGTTCCTGAGTCCCACTGTGGATTAAAGGCTTTAAATTGCTGACAAACGGTAATTGCATATCTTACCACCTAAGTCCCGATTGTTCTGACATACTGCCCTATGATATATTTCTCCCCCCCCTCTTCTCTTCCTCTCCCTGCAATTTGCGCCTAGGTCACTTCTTCTCTGTATACTCTATTGCGGCAGGTGTGGAGCCGTGGACCTGATTGGCAGCAATCTGTAGGGTTAGTGGTTTAAAGGGTTTATCACCTCTCAGTTGATTGATTGGCAAGGTGTATAGTTTATATACTCTACATCTAACTAAGTGTTTGGTATTTGCGCTGTTGTATCTTGTCCCTTATATATATATATATATATATATATATATATATAGTTGCATGATGAAGCCACTGTACAAATGAATGAGTGAAGGGTGGGTATCGGGCCAGTGTGGCTTAACCCCTTAATTACCTTTGCGGTTATTATCCGATAAGGTGTTTAAGGGGTTAATTGATATCTGAATGTAATTGCAATGTATTGGCTATGTATTGGCTATGTATTTTGTGGGCAACGAAAGACAAGGATGTTGCTGGCGACGGGGGATTCTTATTGATGAGGTCAGTAGTACTTTATTTATTTTAATATGCTAGTTAATGTGTTTAATAATGGGCAAATAATCTATTATCCCTATCTGGATTATAGTTATTTTGCACATTATTCTACTGTAGGTGTTGGGTGTGGGGGGGGGGGTGTATGTATTTAATGTATAGGCCAGGTTTATTTTTTTTACATTCAGGGTTGGTTTCTTGGTTCTGCGTGAGACCTCTGGAGACCACCTGCGGTCTCCTCGGGTATCTCACTGGTATCAGGCTGGTGGTTCCACGGGTGACACCTGCGGGGATGAAGCGGCGGTCCCACATCTGTGGGGGCACCGCGGACCCGTAGTCTGCGGGGAAGAACCGGTGGTCCCACATCCGTGGGGGCACCGCGGACCCGTAGGTGCGGGGATGACGCGGTGGTCTCACATCCGTGGGGGCACCGCGGACCCGTAGTGAGCACTCGTGAGTTCCCCAGACCCTGTGAGAACCACCCGAGGCCCCGCCGACACCTGTGGGTCTGACCCGGGGCTCCCAGACATCCGTGGGACTACCGTGGGGACCCAATTGTGGCCCACGGTGACCCAAGGAGACCACCTGGGGGCCATGGCGCTTGGCGGGACCCACCAACAGGCCTCCAGAACCTGTGTGAAACAAGTTGCTGGTACCCTGTAGGTCTGTCAGGTAACCCGCCAGACCGCCGGGAACTTGTGTGGGGCTGGGGTATGAACCCTGTATGTAAAAGAATAAATCATGTATTTATGGGGGGGCACAGGGGGTGGGGTAATGTATTTAATAAATAGAATGATGCTTATTGTGGGGCTGTGTATTGTTTTTATTGTGGGTACTGGGAGTGGGGGGTGGGTGTATTGGCCCCAAGGGTATGTGGGCAGGCCTCCCTTGTGGGTAGTGGGTGAGGGTGGTTAGGTCTCACGGGGTGGGGGTTAGTGTGGGAGGGTATGTAGGCGTCCCGAGTGGTGGGTGAGGGTGGGTTAACCCCTTAATGACTGTAGCGGTTAATAACCGCTATGGTGATTATGGGGTTAGGGGACATTACACGGGATGTTTTTATTCTTGTGTCTGTTTTGCAGCAGCGGAGGGGGCATGGGCAGGATGAAGATGAGGATGGCCTTCATCGTGGCAGCCGGAAATGGGTGAGTGCTATATGTATTTAATGTATTGATTGGTGTTTATGTATTTTAAATACACAGGGTGTGTATGGTGTTTATTGCAATGTTTATTGGGGGCAAATGTCCCCAGTAAACATGCTAATGTGCCTTAACCCCTTCATTGCCTTAGCGGCTATCCGCTATGGTAATGAAGCAGCATTTCTGTATTTTAATAATATTGTGCGGGAGCAGGGGGTCCCCTGAGCTGTACCGCATTGATTTGTGGCTCAGGGACCCCCTGCTTCCCGAGTTACAGGCCCCGGTTTGGGGCATCAGTTACAGTGTCGCCGCCATATTTATAGCGGCCACGGCACGAATGGGACGCTATAAAGATGGCGGCGACACTGCCACCCGATGACACATACCGGGGCCTGTAACTCGGGAAGCAGGGGGTCCCTGGTCCACAAAGCAATGCGGTTCAGCTCAGGGGACCCCCTGCTCACAGTACACTATTATTAAAAATACATTCATGCTGCTTCGTTACTGTAGCACATAGCCGCAAAGGTAAGGAATGATTGTTTATTGATATATGTGTTTTACTCATAGTGTAGATGAGCAGAGGGTCTCCGGAGCTGAACCGCTTTGGTTTTAGGTCCGGGGACCCTTGCTTCCCGAGATACAGGCCCCTTTAGGGGGTGCCGGTATCCCTCTGCTTTGTTTACATTCCGCGGTCACGTGATCGGGACCTTGACATGCAGAGGGATACCGGCCCCTCATAAAGTGGCCTGTATCTCGGGAAGCAGGGGGTCCCCGGACCTGAAACCAATGCAGTTCAGCTCCGGAGACCCCCTGCACATGTACACTATGAATAAAATGGTTTCTAAAATAATTTTTAATATGCCGAACTTTGCGCAGAGAGAGCGGAGGTTCTCTCTCTGCTGCAGACATATCTCGGCAGGGGACGGCTTCTCGGCAGCTTCTCGCCAGGCAGCCGTCTCGCCACCGGTTACTCGCCATTTTATTAAATGGTAGTGGCGCATTCATTCGCCAGGGATTCGGCCCTTACAGCATACAGCGAGTTTAACACGCCAAAAACATGGCTAGTTCCAAAACTGGCTAATGCTTTTTTTTCGCTTCTTACTGCATAGACCCCTAAATCTGGTAATGCCATTCTATAAAGATATATATCATCCTTCTTCATCATAATCTTCAGCCCTTATTGATCCACTGCTGGAGGATGGTGTCCTCACCATTCCAAGTGCGGCAAGATTCTCTTCCCCATGTTGCTTCAACATGGTAGATATATATTATTCAAAGGAGAAATAAGCAAAATATTAGTATAAGTATAAAGACGACATTCTGCACATTATTAAGAACCCTTTTTTTCTTGTGTTTCTCCCTCTGAGGATTGTGTCTGTACAGATCGCAGCGGTAACTGTTTCTGTTCTTGCAGATTTAATAGAAATGAAGAAGACTTTGGCATCTCGAAGCTCTGGAAAGGAAGAAGCAGGAGATCAAGGAAGCAGAAGAGGACATCTCCTCTATAGTCTCAAAGGCCAACCAAGGTATCCTGACTCAGTCTTCATTACTATATAGAATAGAGTCTAGTATATAATCTGATGGTGATAGAAAAGGCTCAGCTTATTGGTGACAGCTTTGGTGACAGCTTTGGTAACAGCTGAAGGAACGGCTCCGTGAGTAAAGGCGCCGACTCTGAAAACAATGGCAGAGGGTCAGCAAGGTGTCAGCTCCTTCTGTGGGCAAGTCACTTTATCTCCCTGTGCCTCAGGCACCAGAAAATAGATTGTAAATTCAATGACAGGGACTTGTGCCTGCAACATTTCTATGTACAGTGCTGTGTACACTGTTAAGAAACTACATTATTATTTTGTCATGTAACCCCCTTTACTTGCGGGGGGCTGCAATGGATTTCCCTCTTATATAGATTATCCAGAGTAATTCAAGGGAACAATGAAGAAATTCCAAATTTCTGCCTCCCCCAGAAATTGAGGACTCATTTATTAAAGTCTCCTGGCTGCAAAAGTGGGGCAAAAATGGGCACCATATTTAACAAAAACTCCCATTGCAATTAATCTTTTGTGCTCATTTAGCCCCAGCTGAGGGATTTGGGGGTTGTCACATTTTTTCTTGAAAATGAACATGCCACTGTACATGCAGATGGGGATATATATTGATGTAGAGGTATTTGTACCATGTTGGCCGAGCATAATAATCAAATACAAATACCCGATTCCTTTCTGGTGTGTGTGCATTCATATAGCGCAGTATTTATAGACATGGGATTTAGCACTCATGGGAAGAGAGAGCACTGTTTCTTGAGCTACTACACAAGAGAACTCTCTTCCCATGTTACATAGTTACATAGTAGATGAGGTTGAAAAAAAGACATACAGTTAGGTTCGGAAATAATTGGACACTGATACAAGTTTTGTTATTTCAGCTGTGTACCAAAATAAATTCAAGTTACAGTTAAATAATGAATATGGGCTTAAAGTGCAGTTGATCAGCTTTAATTTGAGGGCATTCACATCCAAATTGGAGGAAGAGTTTAGGAATTACATCTCTTTAATATGTAGCCCCCTCTTTTTCAAGGGACCAAAAGTAATTGGACAATTGACTCAAAAGCTGTTTCATGGACAGGTGTGGGCAATTCCTTTGTTATTTCATCATCAATTAAGCAGGTAAAAGGTCTGGAGTTGATTCCAGGTGTGGCATTCGCATTTGGAAGCTGTTACTGTGAACCCACAACATACGGTCAAAGGAGCTCTCAATGCAAGTGAAACAGGGCATCCTTAGGCTTTAAAAAAAGAAAAGAAAATCCATCAGAGAGATAGCAGGAACATTAGGAGTGGCCAAATCAACAGTTTGATACATTCTGAGAAAAAAAGAACGTACTGGTGAGCTCTGCAACACAAAAAGGCCTGGACGTCCATGGAAGACAACAGTGGTGGATGATGGTAGGATCCTTTCCATGGTAAAGAAAAACCCCTACACAACATCCAGCCAAGTGAAGAACACTCTCCAGGAGCTAGGCATATCATTATCCAAGTCTACCATGAAGAGAAGATTTCATGAGAGCAAATACAGAGGATTCACCACAAGGTGCAAACCATTCATAAGGCTCAAGAATAGAAAGGCCAGATTAGACTTTGCCAAACAATATCTAAAAAAGCCAGCCCAGTTCTGGAACAGCATTTTTTTGGACAGATGAAACTAAGATCAACCTGTACCAGAATAATGGGAGGAAAAAAGTATGGAAAAGGCTTGGAGCGGCTCATAATCAAAAGCATACCACATCATCTGTAAAACACATGGCATGGGCATGCATGGCTTACAATGGCACTGGGTCACTAGTGTTTATTGATGATGTGACAGAAGGCAGAAGCAGCCGGATGAATTCTGAAGTGTATAGGGTGTGACAAACGCCCCTCTTTTGTAGTGCTGACGTCTGTCTGGGTTCTTCCCGACACAGTCTTCTAGGGTTATTTAATACAAAAACAGGATCATGCAAAGTATTAAGCTGCTTAACTCAGGCTTCTGCCTGCTTTATTTTCATCCAAGTAAGGTACTGCAGCTTTAACATGTGTAGGTTAGAGGTACTCAGATACTTTCATTCAGCAGTTCACTCATTTCATTGTTACAGTATTTCCCACACTGTTATTTCAAGTAAAAAGAAACCAAATTATATAAACAAAATCCTATCCCTTTCAGGGATCTAACTACACATCAAAATCAGTCTCTCTAACAGCTGCTGGCCAACTAAACTGGTTCCCCAGCTTAAAACAATGCTCTCTCATTTAGGGTCACAAGATACAGCACAGTCTTTTAGCAACAGCAGTAACCATTTGTTTGTCTTATCTGTTTGGGGTGTCCAGGCAAATCCTCTGGTACTGTGATACGTGGAGAGGCCGTCAACCTCGATACTGGATGCAGGAGAGTAGCGACACCCCCAGCCCCCAGGCTCCAAGGAGAGAGAGTGAAATGCAAAACCTCTCTGCTCTAAATACCTGTGCATGTGATTAGAAGAGCAGGTGAGGGAGAACTAGAGCCATTGTAATCTGTGGTCTGGATTTTCCATCCAGCTGCCTGAGTTAATGTGAAGCTGTGGAACGGATCATTTTTAGCTATTCCTGCACTTTCTGCTCTAAAATGGGGCAGAAAGCTGCCTAACATCTTTGGACTATGTCACATATCCCCCTCCCCAGCTCACACCTACTGGGGTGAGCGGCCATGGACCTCACTGGGGTGAGCGTCCTACCTGAAATACTTGAGCTAACTCCTCAGTACAACATTAAGTATTCACATGATACGAATATGAACTTCATTATAAATTTACCAACCGAAAAGGGCATTTTTTTTTTTTCCATATTGTAAGCTACCAATATTTTTTCTCTTATACTACAGCCTTGTAATCTTAAGGGCCATCAACCCTGTATATTAATTTGTAGTTTAGCTACATTTTCAACACAGAGAACCAATATAACATTGTAATATTGACAAAATGCTTATTTGCATAGTTAAGTGTCCGTGACATACAGTAGTCCACACGTGTAATAAAAAAAATAAATCGGTCAGTTCCCCCAAACATTTGTTTTTTTTTTTTTTTTTTTTTTTTTTTTGACTTCCAGTCTATTGCATCCTTTGACTTTATTTCATAGCCCGCTGCAACCTGCAAATGACTGGACTGTTTCTTTAGCTTCTGATGAGACCCTTGGACCAGATTCTCCTTGGCTCCACAGTGTGGTCCAGATTGGTGAGATATGGAACTATTCAGGCGCCGTGTTAACCTTCGTTGTTTTTTCTTTTCAATCTTTGATTTCCCTTTTGTGGCCATTACCAGGCCTTTGGGTTTTGGAGACCTAGTTGCCTCTGTACAAACGTAGTCCATATTAACCATGTCATCAGGATCTGTCAACAAGTTTGTGTTTTCAGGAACTGCCACCCACTTGGCTAAAACATCTTCTGTGTTGTCCTGGGTGTGTCCACTAGTTTGATAATCTTCTGGACAACGTAAATGAAATTGAGGATCTGGATTTTTGAATTCCAGATCAGGGAGTATATTCTCAGGAGGGTGCCTATCTGTTTCTGGAATAACAGCAGCACAATCAAAGTCAATTCTTTCTCCTTCCTCTTTGTCATCAGTGAGGGCATTGAGTTTACTTTCCCTGGTCTCCTTTTGTGACCGTGTCTCTTTTAGCCTTGGAATCTCTTTCTCCAACTTCATCTTTATAGCAAATCGTAATATTGCAACAGCATTGAAGATACACGTATAGGAACGTACCGCTTGCTTGGTTAGGAGGTAGGATTGATAGCCCGACTGAACCACTTTAGCCGCTTCTCCCATGTCCGTCATCTGTTTCAGAGCGAGGTTTAACTCTGTTTCATTTTCTCTATTCTTGACCTGCAGCTGCAGGTGCTACTCCCGGGTCTTGTCCAGCTCCAGCTGCAGCCGGGCCCCCTCATTTGCCGTGTGGTCCAGCTGCTTGTAGATATCGGCCATCTCGCTTTTATAGCGCAGTGTCAGGCAAACCACCTGACGGACGGACACCTCCTCTCTCTTGGCGCACTGTATCTCGCGCTCAGCCATCTGCTTCTGCAGCTCTCCAACCTGATCGTGCCAGACCTCCCTCAGGGTCTTCACCTCTTTCTGGTGCTTGCTCTGGGTTTGCATCAGCGCCTCCATTTTTTGGAGCTCTGCAGATTGTGTCGCCTGGATCGCCGCTGATTCTGTATTCTGCAGTGCTTCCTGCATTTCTAACTTTTCCTGGATCAATTGCTTCTCCACTTTTTCTGCTTGGTGAAGTTTCTCATCACCTTCACTGATCTGGTCAGTCAAGTCTGAATTTTTCTGTGTCAGACTTACATTCTCTCTTTTTACAGTCTCTAAATTACTCAGGGTATTCTCATAGGTTTCCTTCAATGTACACAGCTCTGTGCTGCGAGCGTAGACCTCATGGCGTGAGAGTTCCAGCTCTGCTTTAAGCGCGCTAGCCTCTTGCCGAGAAACCCCCAACTCTGTGATGAAGTTTTGCACATCTTTCTGGGACATCTCATAGCATAGTTTCCAGTCAGTTCTTGTTTTTTTTTATTCGCTTGGCTCTCTGCCTATGATGGTAGCAGTAGCCTTTGTCATCTCTAGGCGTGTCGTCATTCCTGGGACGATTGCGCCAGGCCCTATGGGCTGTTGCTCATCTCGGCGCCTTTCTGACGCATGTCCTGACAGTGCAGGTTCAAGTGGCTCGGTCACTTCCCCTGTGACTTGAGGAACAGTTTTCTTTCTTTTTGCTTTATTAGCTCCAGAGATATCAGTGGTCCTGGGCACACATTCACTGTTATCAGCTTCCACATCTTGCTTGCACTCACAGGGCGTTGCTTGCTTTTGCAGCTGTTTGTCTTTGAAAATTTTGGGGCACACATCTTCCATGTGACCTACTTCACGACAGGCCCAGCATACTAAATTCATCTGTGGGTACAGCTCTCCTCCAGGGTCGTGATCATAGTATGGCCTGAAGGGACACTGTTTTGAATGGTTACGTACATTACACAACAAACATTTCACGTCGGCCATTTTAGAAACCCGGCAGGGACAATTTGCTAGCTGCAATTTCACTTACTTCAGCAGCTTACATACAGCACTTGCTAGCTGCAAATTCACTCACTTCAGCAAAAGGCATAAGCTTTACAAACAGCACTTGCTAGATGCAAAATTTTTTTTTTTTTTTTTTTCTTCAGCAAAACATTTTGGTTTTCTGTTTGGGTTCAGGGTGCTATTGCATCCACACTTCGCACATTCTCTGTGTATGCTAGAAGCACAACTGATATACACAGCGGGACAGACTTCACTCATAGCATCTGTACTTTAGTTCAGCTGGGCGGCCATTTTAACCCCCCGCATTTATTTGCAAACCCACAGACTTTTTAGTGTCTGCCCGCATTCTCCACCATATGTGACAAACGCCCCTCTTTTGTAGTGCTGACGTCTGTCTGGGTTCTTCCCGACACAGTCTTCTAGGGTTATTTAATACAAAAACAGGATCATGCAAAGTATTAAGCTGCTTAACTCAGGCTTCTGCCTGCTTTATTTTCATCCAAGTAAGGTACTGCAGCTTTAACATGTGTAGGTTAGAGGTACTCAGATACTTTCATTCAGCAGTTCACTCATTTCATTGTTACAGTATTTCCCACACTGTTATTTCAAGTAAAAAGAAACCAAATTATATAAACAAAATCCTATCCCTTTCAGGGATCTAACTACACATCAAAATCAGTCTCTCTAACAGCTGCTGGCCAACTAAACTGGTTCCCCAGCTTAAAACAATGCTCTCTCATTTAGGGTCACAAGATACAGCACAGTCTTTTAGCAACAGCAGTAACCATTTGTTTGTCTTATCTGTTTGGGGTGTCCAGGCAAATCCTCTGGTACTGTGATACGTGGAGAGGCCGTCAACCTCGATACTGGATGCAGGAGAGTAGCGACACCCCCAGCCCCCAGGCTCCAAGGAGAGAGAGTGAAATGCAAAACCTCTCTGCTCTAAATACCTGTGCATGTGATTAGAAGAGCAGGTGAGGGAGAACTAGAGCCATTGTAATCTGTGGTCTGGATTTTCCATCCAGCTGCCTGAGTTAATGTGAAGCTGTGGAACGGATCATTTTTAGCTATTCCTGCACTTTCTGCTCTAAAATGGGGCAGAAAGCTGCCTAACATCTTTGGACTATGTCACAAGGGATATATTGTCTGCTCAGATTCAGCCAAATTCAGCGAAGTTGATTGGACTGCGCTTCACTTTACAGATGGACAATGACCCAAAACATACTGAGAAAGCAACCCAGGAGTTTTGTTAAGGCAAAGAAGTGGAATATTCTGCAATGGCCGAGTCAATCACCTGATCTCAACCCGATCGAGCATGCATTTCATTTGCTGAAGACAAAACTTAAGGCAGAAAGATCCACGAACAAACAACAACTGAAGACAGCTGCAGTAAAGGCCTGGCAAGCATCACAAAGGAGGAAACCCAGCGTTTGGTGATGTACATGCGTTCCAGACTTCAAGCAGTCATTGCCTGCAAAGGATTCTTGACAAAGTATTGAAAATTAACATTTTATTTATGATGTGTTAATTTGTCCAATTACATTTGAACCCTTGAAATAAGGGGACTGTGTATGAAAATGGTTGCAATTCCTAAACGTTTCATACAATATTTTTGTTCAACCCCTTGAATTAAAGCTGAAAGTCTGCACTTCTTTTGCATCTCTGTTGTTTCATTTAAAAATCCATTGTGGTGGCGTACAGAGCCAAAATTATGAAAATTGTGTCAATGTCCAATTATTTCCGGACCTAACTGTACGTCAACCTACTGTATGCTAATTTAGACAACAGATACTTTATTCTATATCTATACTTACTTATTGATCCAGAGGAAGGCAAACAAAACCCCCCAGATATCCAATGATATCTCATAAGGGGAAAATAAATTCCTTCCTGACTCCAAGAATTGGCAATCGGATTAATCCCTGGATCAACATCTTTCCCATGTATACTTATTTGGTATATCCCTGTATACCTTTCCTTTCTAAAGAGAAGTCCAACCTTTTTTTGAACAAATCTATTGTATTTGCCATCACAGTCTCCATGGGTAATGAATTTCACATTGTAACTGCCCTTACTGTAAAGAACCCTTTCCTTAGGTTGCTGGTGAAATCGCCTTTCCTCCGACCTGAAGGGATGGCCCCAAATCCTTTGTACTGCCCGTGGGATGAATAGTTCTTTTGAAAGCTCCTTGTATTGTCCCCGAATATATTTGTAAATACTGTAGTTATCATATCCCCTCTTATGATAATGATTATGTGTGCTAAATCCCATGTCTATAAATTCTGCGCTATATGAATGCACACACACCAGTCTCTTACACATACAAATGTGCAATGTAATTCTATGTCTACATACTAATAGGGACTACATAATATCCACACACATTTATAATAATGCAACACCCTCTTACATTTCAACACCCACCAACACCATTATTATACACTCCCCCTCCACACACCTTTTGTAAAGTGATGTATACACTGTGGGCGCTTTATACATTTATATTTACACATATACACACATAAACATACACACACTCTTACATCACAAACATTCAGGGACCATTTAACAACTAAAGTCATAAATTGCATACTGCACAGGGGGGGGGGGGGGGGGATAGGTTTCATCCACAGATAACATTCCAAGCTGTTTTAAAGTAAAACTTTACTTGCATTATCCATTGGAACAATGCCTGAAGAAGAGTTCAGTGTATCTTGAAAGCTCTCACAAATAAAAGCATTTTTGTTAGCCACAGAAAAGTATAGAGTATTTGTTTTTGATTATATATACACAACTGAACCCCGTTATAACACTGTGCTCAGGGTCCACATAATGAGATCGCTAAAAGGCCGCTGCACGAGGACTTAACCAGCTTCTGCTGCTCTCTTCCTGCTTCATAAAACACACACACAGACACACACACAGACACACACTTTTAGAATAACATGGAGGAATCGTACAATCCTTCATACACTGTTGGGGATTCTCACCACTGCACCATAGGATTGGTGTGATGTCATTGGACTCTATTATCAAACTTAAATTCTAGTACACATTACTGAAAGGCAGGAGAGAGGAGAGAGGTTCAGAGATGAGAGAGCTGCAGATGTCGGGTAAGTTCTCGCACAGCGGCCATTTTGCAACAAAAAAAAATTGGAGATGTTTTTAATTCGGGAGCCATGCTCAGACCGCTTTATAAGCGGATCCGCGTTTTAGCGGATCGCTCTATAACGGGGTTGAGCTGTATATATACTTTCACCCCTTCTTTAGAATAGATACAATTCTACTCAAAGTTGCCACTTCCCACACACCTCTCAGTGGAATACTGGGTTTTGAGGCTGCATCAAATAGCAGGGAGGATTCATGAAACACTTATTTAAACTCTGTAAGAAACCTGATGTTATACAGTATGTGGAAGGTTTTTTACTGGTACAACAAACACTAAAGCACCAATATGCAGATTATATATGGAGGATTTTTCTGCCCCGACAGGTAGCAAAATGCAGATATATCAAGGAGATATTGTCATGAATACTGGGCGTGCTGCCACCAAGTGTAAAAAATGCAAGTGGCCCAAATCCAGCAGTGGGAAGGTCAGCGTCCCGTACACGCTGTCCACCAATTTTAGTACGTATATACTGTATATATGCCTATGTTCTCTGCCAATATTCTTATCCACAACTACCCCCACCTCCTCCGGTCCCCCCCACAGCATCCCCATCCCCCTCCATGCTGTTCCTTGTCACCGTTTTATTACCCTTCCAATTTCTTCAAACATCCCTTTGTCCCCCACCTCATCTAAATCTCTGTTTTTTCTGCTTTCCAAGCCTCTGTTTTAGCCATAGATTCCTTTGTAAACCAGTATTGCTGACCTGAGGAAGAGAGGAGAACTCTCGAAAGCTTGTCCTATGACATAAATTGTTAGTCCAAATAAAAAAGGTATCACCGAATACTGAAGAACTCATTTATTCTGCACTATCGCAACTGGACTGTCACAGCTATTTCCATTATATATGTAGCCCTGTTACCCCCACCCCTAAGTGAGATAAAGGGGGTGGCTGTAAATAGCTACTGGTGCTGCCCTTAACCTTTTGGCTCAAAGGAGACTAAGCCTCCGCCGCTGGGAGTCTGGGGTGAATTACTCTTACCACTTACTATATGGTGCAGAGCCTCCACCTGTGAGGGATCCCAGCAGAGTGGAAGCAGCCCCTCACAGGACACAATCACATTACTCACACAATGATGTAAAATAGCAAAGGTCTTTACTGGAAAATTATGAATACTCTTATCACTCTATAAATACCATAACTCTATCCTAACTATTAGCACAACTGCCCACGCACCTAGCAGGGCTGTAACCCCTCACCATGTACCCCACACCGTGTCCACAGCATCCCAAAGTCCCACACCCAACCTCTCCGATGTGTGTGACAGTGCTGCCCACAATGTGTGTGTACTTTGTTGGTGCACTTATTTACGATACTTGCCCAGTGCGCCAGCACCTGGGCCCGCCGATATCATCGCAAAGGATCCGCCGATCCACGATCTCCTCAGCGACGTGATCTCCACGCAAGAGCTGTTCGGTGGGGGAATCCAGCTCTGCTGCAATCTCTATCTTCTTAGGGGGGTCTGGTCTCAGACCACAACCATCAGGGCTGCGCAGCACTGCAGCTGTGTTCCTGAACTTAACTCACTGCTAAAGGGCAAAGTCCCTAACTGCAGGGGCCTTCCCTACAGCAGCCACAAACTCAAACTATGTCTCAGAGCCTAGCTGGGGCCTAGGGGATTTCTGGCCTAGTGCATGGGCCACTTGCTCCCTGCACCTACACAGCCTCCCCTATCTGTCTCCCAGCTCCTACTCCCTCTTCCTGTGCAGAGTGCAACAATGTATATCTCCTTCAGGGGAAACTGTCTGTCCCATTGGCTCCCTGGCATCAGCTGGGCTCCAGCCCCTGAGGCTGCTGGGAGTTGTAGTCCTCCATGGCCCTCTTTTGCATTGGGGTCTCATGCGCGATCTCCACTGCGCATGCGCGAACTTGTAAAGGCCGTCGCTACTCTCAACTGAGCATGCACAACTGTACTCCTGAAATGGCTGCCGCGTGTGTTCTGCGCATGCGCGAGCCTAACGCCAACCCTAACATGGAGGCTCGCACATGCGCGGACACGAAAAACATGGTGGCACCCTGTAACTGATGTCGCCGGGAGCCCCGGCAATGCGATCGTCCCTGCAGCTGCCCTCACGCCTGGCTACATATACATATATATATGGGGTTGTGACGGAGTGGACTGCCCCAGCCCCCTTCCCAGACCCCAGCATCTCCCTCTCAGACCCCAGTACCTCCCTCTCAGACCCCAGCACCTCCCTCTCAGACCCCAGCAACTCTCTCTCAGACCCCAGCACCTCTATCCCAGACCCCAGCACCTCCCTTACCTCCTCCCTCCTCCCCCTTTTCCTGCACAGGGACTGTGTTTTTGTGCCAGGAAGAGAGGTCTTGTCTGTGAATCTGGCCCCTCTGATTGTCCCACTACAAGTCCCGCCCCTCTCCTTCCAGTTGGCCCGCGACAAGCCCCGCCAGCTCCCAAATGATTGCCCTGGAGCAGGGCCTTGAGCTGAGCCTGTCAGTTGAGACTGACTGGGGGAAGACATTTGAGATGCTGTGATCCCTCTGTGGAACATTGCGGCCTGCACAGTTACCTCACTGCCCTGCACAGTTACCTCACTGCCCTGCACCCTCCCAGAGATTGATTCCCGCTCCCTCAGGTGAAACTGACTCCTTGTTAGTATCAAAGTAAAACGCTGTCATTTATAACACCCTCCCCTTTAATTTACTTATGCTGACTGTATGTTATCTTTTGTGTACTGTACCTACTAGATTAACCCCCTGTTCAATCACTCTATTGTCGTAACTGAGTGTTAGCCCACATGTTTGTGTAACTTGTAACCTACTGTGTATTGTGATAGTTGCTCATGTGCTACCCCCTAGTGAGTTAAGGCTAGGGCTGTTACTGTATGTGCCTTGTGATTCAGTAACTTGCTGGGTGCTCGCTGAGAGCTCTGGAATTCTCTAGGTAAATTGGAAATTCCAGTGCCCCCAGAGACCACCATGGTGATAGAGGTTGGGTTGGGATCATTGTGATCTGGGTGCAGGGATTGCAGAATTATTTTGCGTGTTCTGGGAACCCTCTGCATTCACAGAGGCCCCCTTGTTCACAGAACCAATACGGGTATCAGGGTAAGTGTCACGCTTGTGCTCTCCTCACCAGCGCAGGGGAGAAAGGGAAGGACCCGTCAGCGAGGTGGGGAAGCCGCAGGGGATACGAAGGGAGTAAGTTGCCGCGCAGCTTGGGATCGGCGCACGTAGTCACGTGACTGCGCCGTGCGCATGAGAATGCGCGATGCGTCCGGAGGTGCGATGCCTACTCAGAGACACAAGTGATCCAGCTGCGCGCGCACGCTCTGACAGCAGAGCGGGAGTGCGCGCGCTCTCAGGCACCAACGCGGGGGTTGCGGGAAGCCAACGCTTCAGCACGGGAGTCTGGAAACGGAAACCAGGAACATGGAACATGGGCATGAGTCCAGAGCACAAGGTAACATCCAGAGAAGGATTGCTTCTTGGAGAATGTCCAGACTTCTTAACGGCATAGTGACAGAAACAGCAAGGTGCAGCGAAACTAAACATAACATAAGGGTTCTTAGTCTAATCCATTGGCCATAGAATTATAAGCCTGCTACCACGACAAGGTGAACCCTACTAAGCAGGTACCTACACTACCCGACGGTAAACTAACCTCAGTAGTATAAGAGTGACTGTCCCAGTCTTCCGGAATCCACAGGAGATAAGTAAAGGTCCCAAGGAAGTCCAGGCAGGAACAGTATGCGATGAGTACGAGCAGGCACCAGGGCAGGCAGCAAAAGACTAATAGCAGAGAGAAAGTCAAAGAGAGGCTTACTTCCTGTCAGGAGGAAGAGGGCAGGGTTTGCCAGAAAGCAAGATGGCGTTGCTTGCTTCAGAATCCTTAAATACACAGGATCTTGACTCGCAGCTTGGGGGCGGCGATCAGAAGTAAACAGGTAAGGAAGGAACATGCTGCAGGGGGCGTGTTCCATGCATCGTTACAGTAAGGTTGTGTAATCTGGGTCCCAGGCACAGGAGTGTGGCTCTTAGGGTGGGACCCCTAGTCGTTCTGGGTGGTAGCTACCCTCCTAACAAAGTCAGGCTAGGATTCCCAGGGTGTAGTCTGGGTCAGTGTTTCCAGGATTGGGTGGGGGGGGGGAGTATCCTGGGTATAGGAGCGTGGCTCTTGTAGTGGGCCCTCTAATGGTGCTATGTGGTGAGGCTACCATCCTGGAAAACTGAGGCTAGGGAGGGTAGTGGATGCTTTAGGGCACCTTTTTGCCTTAGCCGGAGCGAGATACCTCGTGGTCAGTAAGACAGAGGCACGTGCCCAGCGGGCGGAGTCTGGATAGACTCAGTATACGGGTGACCCTGTGTTCTGGATACCGACAGTCTGGTGCTCTGGCGTGATCAAATCTCTCTATGACAGCCATCTGCCACAGGGGTAATATATAAGCATAATATCACAAACCAGGTTAAGACCCATATTTACTAAGCAGCACCTTGTAGCCTTTCAAGTGAATAGGCCAGAAGGCGTCTTCCAGCTCTGGAAGGTATCTAATGGCATAGCACTGCTTAGCAAATGTGGCCTTTCTATTTACTTATGGACCTATATTCACTTCATTGGCACCAAGAATGCTACTATCATCTAATAGCAGGGGGGAGAAAAATATAAACAACCATTTTGTTTCCTTAATTGACAATTTGCTAAATATGACCAGGATCTCTCATTCCTCCAGCTGACAGTGACAAAGTCGTAATCAGAACAGCTCTGAAAGAATTAATGACGCTGTCATGCCTTGAGTTTGTGGACCGCACAACAGAAAAGGATTATCTCAAATTTAATTCAGGAAAGGGGTAAGATTATATGACTGATGATATTTCAGTTCCTGACCATTAAAGACCTATGAAGTCTCTTAATTACATGTGAACTGTTTTTGCTGTTTATCTCATCAATGTTCATACTGTAATAGGGCAGGAAGATTGACCTTAGATTGTACTAAAAAGCTGCGTATTGCCTCCCCTCTAGCTGCTGGTCAATGCTTGGAAGGACAGGAGGGGGCCAGATGGTGTCATTGGCACGAGGGAGCTGTTTGGCCAATGGAATCATCCTTCATGAGGTTCTCCATTCCCTTGGTTTCTACCATGAACAAAACAGGAGTGACCGCGATAAATACGTAGACATTATATACCAATACCTTAATCCAGGTGAGGAACATTTGTACAATTTTGGACCCACACTGCACTCTTTATCATATTATTAGTAGTAGTAGTAGTAGTTGTAGTAGTATTATGTGAAACTGACAATTTCCTTTTGTGTCTGCATGAACAGGACAGGACAATATCTCCCACAGATATATTAATACGGGGATTCATCTTTTTCTTAATGACTCATTTACCAAGATCAGACTTTTCCTTTAGTGTTCCTACAAATATAGCATTGCTTTTATCAGCTTTATTCTGCTTGACATAGATTGATATTCTTTCCATCGTATATTAATATTATTATGAGAATTGTTACTGTTTTTTTGTAAGGTGCCTAGTGCATTAGAAAGGAGGATGTAATGAGGTGACTTACACAGCCCGTAGCAAACTGACATTGTTTACATTCTCATTTATACCAGCCTTTGAATTTCACCCATTATGTTATAGACTCATCCCGGAGAAAGTATCTCCAAGTTCTAGTCGCATGTCTGTCAGGGAGAAAGATTTGTTATAGGTTGTGATACATTTTTAGACCAATAGATGGCTCATCGTCTGATTTAAAGAAACATTCTTATCTATGTCCTATCTCATCTTACAGGTGACTTAGGTAACTTTAACAAAACAGACTCCGACAACCTTGGCCTCCCGTATGACTATTCCTCAGTGATGCACTACGGCAGGTACAATCAGGGCCACCAACAGGGGGGGACAAAGGATACTGGCGTCCCAGGCCCCATGAGTCAGGGGGGGCCCTTGCCCCCTGCTCCGCCGGGCGCCAGTTAATTAAATTAAAAATGTTTTTTTTTTTTTAATGGCGGCGATTCTTGTGCAGGGCAAGCAGGGTGTCCTGCCTGCTGCCTGTGGGCCCGCTCCCCGTTCCCCCGCTTCCCACGTGGGACGCGCCAAGACAGGCCCCGCGCACGCAACCCAGCCCATCCCCGCTCCCCACGTGGGACGTGGGGGAAGCGCCAAGACAGGCCCCGTGTGCAACCAGCCCCCCCACCCCCCCGCTCCCCACGTGGAACGGAGGGGGAAGCGCCAACCCAGCCTCCCCGCTGCCCACGTTGGCTGGAGGGGGAATCGCCGTGCACGCAACCAAGCCCCCCCCTCTCCCAACTTGATACGGAGGGGGGAAGCGCCAACTCAGCTTCCCCCTCGCGCGCCTACTGCCCCTGTCCGCCTCGCCCCCCTCCCCAGCCGCCCACCTTCCGCGCCCCCCTACCCCGAGCCCCCCTCCCGCCCTTGGCAGCTGCCGGTGATATCGGGGACAATAGGAGGAAGTGTCTGGCGGCAAGCAAGCAGCACCCACCGGTCAAGGTAAGTAACCCACCCACCGTCACCCATCCACCGTCACCCACCCACCCACTGTCACTGTCATCTACTCAGTCAGTCACTCACCCAGTCACTCACTCACCCACCCAGTCACCCACCCAGTCACTCACCCAGTCACTTACTCAACCCAGTCACTCAAGTCACTCAACCACCCACCCAGTCACTAACTCACTCACCCACCCAGTCACTCACTCACTCACCCACCCACCCACTCACCCAACTCATTCACCCACCTACACAGTCACTCACTCACCCAGTCACCCATTCACCCACCCAGTCACTATCACCCACCCAGTCACTGTCACCCACCCACCGTCATTCACTGTCTCCCACCCACCGTCATTCACTGTCTCCCACCCACCGTCATTCACTGTCTCCCACCCACCGTCATTCACTGTCTCCCACCCACCGTCATTCACTGTCTCCCACCCACCGTCATTCACTGTCTCCCACCCACCGTCATTCACTGTCTCCCACCCACCGTCATTCACTGTCACCCAGCCACCGTCATTCACTGTCACCCAGCCACCATCATTCACTGTCACCCAGCCACCGTCATTTACCCACCCAGGCAGACAAGCACATGTCTTTTGTTGAAAATATAAAAATAAACAGGTTGCATTGTAATGTTTTTTTCTGTATCACAATAAGAAAACAGTTAACTAAAAGTTGCACGCTAAAATATATTTTTTGCGTGGTAGGTGCGCTATGGGTTTGGGGGGGAGGGGTGCGCTATGGGTTGGGGGGGGGGCTGCTCCTTTCATTTGTCCCGGGCCCCATGATTTCTGCTGGCAGCCCTGGGTACAATCATCATCAACCTGAAGTGTCCCTGTGCCACTTCTTCCAATGTAACCCAAAGCACAATCCTATGTCGCCTTAATGAAAGAAAAGAGGAAAAGGCGACAATACACATTACTACATATTACCACTCTCACGGGGTAAATCCTCAACTTTAAAAGCCAATAGCCACCTCAGTGGTATAAATTCAGCAATGAATGTTTCATTTATTTTGTGATGGCAAAGGGGAAATAAAAAGAAATAAGAATACAATGTAGGGTCATCTGGTGGAATCACTGTTATATTCCAACAGATATTATGGTTCCAACACACCTGGAAAAGAAACTATTATTCCCAAACCAGACCCATCTGCAAAGATTGGACAGAGATACGGAGTCAGCACCCTGGATGTCTCTAAACTTAACAAATTCTACAACTGCAGTAAGTGACTAAAGGAGATGAATCTTAAGTGACTCAAACGAGCGGTGCAGAGTATGGCTGTGGGTTTTTTGCAAACAGAAATCACATGCAGTTATTATTTCCCATTATTATTATATTGCTAATTTATATGGCCAACAACATAACCATATACATAGGACTTCACCGTGGAATTATTGTGCAGACATCGTAAGGCACCTAAAGATAGTGATTCAAGATAGGGATAGGAACAGTAGATACAGTATAACCATTGTGAGCAGGAAGGACTGCTTTAATGGCCTTACAAAACACAGTTGGATCACACATTATAATAAGCTGCCCTGCACATTACATCATTACATGTAGTGTTGTTTGGCACTGTGTGTCAGTCTATCGGCTGTTCAACAGAAATTCACCAAACATCTATTACCATGTGTAACGGATTTTCTGGCCTAGCCTGACCCACCAAATCTCACATTGGCCCCTGTGGTCTAACCAGTCCCCATTACAGTGTAGTGTCTGGTGGTGCACCTGTTGGCAACAAGACTCCTGAGTCTCCCGCATGATGGTGTAAGGGGATTGCCCGCCAGACAGGCAGCTGAGGTAGTGTACTTGAGTCCTACCTATATCCAGTGCAGCGCCTCCACCTCATCAGGATCCCAGCATCCGCTTGTGGATGGTCCTGGTGAGGAACTCCTCTGTGGTGCACCCCTCTGTGTAATCACTCCACACTTACACACGAGGGTATATTTTAACAGGAGCATCTTTATTGACGTACGGCGGGCCAGCTGCCCCTCACAGTGGGTATTCTTAGCCTCCCATGTTCACCGTACTTCCCTTTGAAAGGTATGTCTTCCCTTAATTGGTGGATTCCCTATCTCCCCTTTAGGGAGATATCCCCTGTGCCAGCTCCCTGGTCACAGTGTCATGAACTGTCCTTTCAAGTCTCAGCACAGACTTGTTTCTTAACCTTTCCTCCAACACCTCCAATACACGCAGACCACACTAACCTAACTTTTGAGCAGTGCTGTGCCTTATGTATCCTCTGGGGGCTGGTACAACTCTGACATCACTAACCATGGATTCAGAGCATGTGACCACTCCCATCCATACATAGGGCACCTCACCAGGGTATGAGGGCAAACCTCCATGATTACTGCTGGCATGCCCATAACTTACCAGGCCTTGCTGTCAGCAGGAGAGATGACTGTTAGCCATTTTACAGCATGGCTACACATGCATGATAGAATCCAGTTGTATGTGATGTTGTGTAAAGTGTTAGTGTAAAGGCGTTTACCCTTTTCTATTGTATGTTACTTAACATACTGTAGTTGTTTTTCTTGTAAGATAATTGTAACATACAAGGCACACAGAATCTGTTACTGGTGGCGTCCCTTTCAAGTCCTATTTTCTACCTTCAGATCTCTGCCGTTCTGTGCTCACTGGTACCAAGGGAATTCTGACTTCCATCAATTATCATTCCCCCTATCGAAATGAAAGCAGCTGTGTCTGGCTGATCCGAATCCAGTCTGGCATGGTAATTCTGTTCTGACCTTCATGATAATACTCATTACATGTGTAGCCCTGATTGGCTTTGGGCCTGCCCTCCTCCTGGCGTTAATGCCTTGTAAGGATAGGACCAGGAGTAATCATGGGTTTTCCCCACTCATACCAGTGCATTGAGTCAGAGAAGGTAGTGTAATCAGGCCGTGTCCAATCAGAGGCACAGGGGTGATTCCTACTGGATCTGTATTTAAGGCACTGCACTTTTTGTATTTAGACAGTGTTGCCTCTACCGTGAGAGAGGCTGGTCTACCCGAGTGCAGTGTGCAGGGCTCTGTACACTGTGTGCCCTCCCTTAGGAGAGCAGTGGGAAATTATTCCCCTTACTCTACCAGAGAGTAAGGGAAGAGCTGGGACTGCTCCTGGTGCCCTTTGGCTGGGAGTGAGGTCCAGGGATATCCTGAGGGTGGACACCCTACAAGCTTAGATCTGACTGCTGTGCTGAATACAGAGAGAATAAAGAGACCTGTGTTTTACTATACTTCTGGCCTGAGAGTGAAGTCTATTGGGAAGAAGGTAAAGAGATTCTCCTGCAGAGACTTCTCCCCATACACCTGGGGTCTGCAAGAGATGGAGGCGCTGCACCTGCGAGTACGATTCGGGCAAGACCCCAGAAGTCTGTCCTGTCATTCCCCTATAACACCATGCGGGATACTCAGGGCCCCTTGTTACCAGCAGGTATGCACCACACTCAAAGAAGTAACCAGAGCAAGTGTCCCCGAGATAGACCCTATGTGAGATTGGGAGGGGGGAGGAGGGGGAAACAGGGTTACATATGTAAGATCATGGGAAGCCTGACAGTGGGGAGGGGCAATATCACAAAGAACCAAAAGGAACTAATAGTTGTGATATGTTTAATAGATTCAATGTAGGTAGTTCTTTTTTTTATGAAAAAAAGTCTAAATACTGCATATTTCTATTTTTGTTTTACTTTAAATATTTACAAAGTTAACAAATACTTTTTGAGAGTTTTAATACCTCATTTTTTCAGTGATAGGATTTGTGTACCCCTGTCTGTATACTGGGATATTTTCTATCTCTGCTTTTGTATTGTCCTTGTAAAGTATGATGTCTTCCTATTGCCTAATGACTAAAAGTGGAGATCAATAACTATCCGGTTAAAAACATTCACTGGACACAAACAAGTGAGCTTTTTAATTAGGTTTCTTGGGATCTTTCCAAGTAAGCTAATGACA